>NC_139637.1:8669677-8712177 GCF_964638095.1 Poromitra crassiceps
AAACCATGCACACAACTCATTTGATATTTGATAAACAATTTGTTTCTACCTGTTGCTCTCTTGCATTTTGCAATTTGATCCTTCTTTAATCTGTTTTCAATTCATTCCTGTTAGCTTTTACTTGTTTTATTCCCTGTCAAACACTTCATAACTCTACCTGCAAAAGTGCTAAAGAAATAAAACATAATTATTAATGTATTTATATTATTGCCAAACACCACTGTCTTTCTCACTAAGCATGCGGTGTACGCCCATGTGTTACTTCTTCAGATGATATTTGACATGACATGATATGACTGAGGGAAGGCAGAAAGCAGCTTGATTAGTTGATGCAGTCGTAGCACTTCATTGCTTCTGTGCAGCCTTTTTGCACTAAATTATCAACTGAACACTCAGCACTTTGTATTGTTTTTATAACTTTGAATCATGCAGGGAAGTTTTGCTGATCGTGGCTCTTTAACAGCAACACTCTTCATATTCCTCGTCTGCTGACTTGCTTTGTGTTGAGTGTGAAGTCTTCAAACTAAATCAATTATAGATTTATCGGTTAAAATTAGACCTTTGCAGCTCGGACTCAGCAGGGAAAATAAAACAGAATATGAGCACATAAAATATGAAATAAAAATAAAGTTTCCTCAGTTGTCAGCAGCAGAGGGAGCCAGAGAGCTGTTGAAGAAGATGAGAGACTGTGATGCTGACAGACAGACATCACATAACTACACATTTACTGTGTAGTCATGTTTTGTTATTTTAGTTTCCCTAATTAAGGTTTCTCTTTTAATTTAATTTAATCCAGAGCAGTGGTTCTCAATGTGAGGTCCGGGGGACCACCAGGGGTCCTTGAGGAGGTTCCAGGTGGTCCCAAGCAAACTGATAAATTAAATTTCCAAGAAGTGAAAACAAATAGATGTAGAAGAATGACTGTTTTGATGACAGTTTCTCTGTTATCTATTCTCTACAATACAGACACACGTACATCAATGTGTCCAGAGAAACAACTGACTAGATCATTATACAAAACCAAGATGCAGGAAACTTTGATTCCAACTGTGTAGTTTACCACGCCCATTGTTATTGTCACATGACCCCACAGCTTCACTTCTCCCTCCCTAGAGAGCTCTCTCTCTCTCACACACACACACACACACACACACACACACACACACACACACACACACACACACACACACACACACACACACACACACACACACACACACACACACACACACACACACACACACACACACACACACACACACACACACACGCACACACACAGAGTCGCGCGCTGCAGTTTAAACTGCCGAGTGTGGGAAAAAAACAGAGTGGATGGACCAAACCACTTTGGCGCACATTGCGGGGGTGGGGGGTGTCAACAGCCTATCAGAATGAGGTTTGTGTGGTGGCCACGTGGGTCACTTGTAAATCTGACCAATCAACAACCACACACGTGAATATCAAGCGCTAGACAGAAGAATGAAGGCATTGCAAAACCTTGTAAAATGTGTCTCTAATCTTGATATGAAACAGTTAGAGATGAGGTGTAGAGGCTCTGCTGTGCTGTGGCAACATGTTGGAAGTTAACTGAAATCATTTGACTCCTCAAATCATCAAACTAACCGTTTTTACCACATCAGCAAATGAATCAGGATGATTTCAGCCACAGCTGCACACACACACACAGACGAGCGCGCGCAGACGCACGCATGCACACGCGCGCACACACACACACACACACACACACACACACACACACACACACAACACACACACACACACACACACACACACACACACACACACACACACACACACACACACACACACACACACACACACACACACACACACACAGTTTTGTATTAAATAATAGTGAAATAAGCAGAATGGGTCAGATTTGTTTAATAGCAGATGTTGATACTTATATGCACACTACACACTCATCTCTTCATGACCTCATATCAACAAGATATGATTTGATTTGAGGAACATTGTAATCACATGTTAAGTCAAAGTTATATAAAAAGTATAGAATCAAATGTTTGAAACCAACACGATCAAACAATGTGAATTTAACCTTAAATTGTTGGAAACATGAGAGATGTTTAGTTTGGTGACATGAATAAAATACAAACATAACAAAAGTCCAAAAGAAAGAGATTTTAACCTGTCAATCATCAACAACAGACTGTGTGTGTGTGTGTGTGTGTGTGTGTGTGTGTGTGTGTGTGTGTGTGTGTGTGTGTGTGTGTGAGAGATCCTGTACAGAGTGAAGCATCATGTCAGCAGCTGTGTTTGGTAACAGTGTGTTTCTCTCTCACTCCTCTAACACAGAGACACTGAGGAACCATAAGACAAGGTTAACATAAACCCAGGGTACAGAGGTTCAGTGAAGGTGCAGTTGAACGTGTGGAGATGAATCAGTTTGTCAGAGGAAACATTGTAGAAGGACAGAGAGCCAGCAGGCCAGTCAAGATACACTGCGACTCTGTTAGAGCGAGAGGAGGGGGGAGGTATGTATGTGTCTCTGTTATTGTGACAGGCATAGTAACCATCATCATAGCAGAACAGACTCCAGGACTTTTCATTCCCTCCAAGCCTGCTGTCATCACCCCGTCCTCTCCTGCTGATTCCTCTGTAAGTCACTCCTATATCAACCCCTCCTTCCCTCTTCACCTCCCAATAACAGCGACCAGTCAAACCATCTCTACACAGCAGCTGAGCCCTGCTGTCAAATCTCTCTGTGTGATCAGGATATGGCTGCTCCTCTCCCCTCGTCACCTTTCTGTTGTCTTCAGACAGGAGGAGGTGTCTCTCTGCTGTGTTTGGGTCCAGTGTGAGTTCACAGGAATCTGATGAGAGAACAAGACTCAATACAGAAACTATTTTGATTCTAATAGAGCTGTTTATTATCTGTTGATTTATGAACACTTTGACCTTTAATTTCTTCACACTTTCATGGTGACACATTCTATCAGCCATCATCTTCATTCACAGCAGGACTGAATGAAGAGATGTCACAAGCTGCTGTGAGGGACTTTCCATGTCAGCAGTTGACTGTTTAATACTTTATTTAGCTGAAACAAAGGAGGCTATTCTGATGTCTCTGTCAAAGCATAACACTGCTTTTAACACCATTGATATCATTTATATAGTCAAACATGTTCAAGTCCAAACTCTACTTCAATCTGCCTTTTCTCATGTTGATACCAGAGTAGGACACACACACACACACACACACACCACACACACACACACACACACCGCACGCACACACCACACACACGCACACACCACACACCACACCTCACCTCACCTCACCCCACACACACACACTGCACACACACACCACACATGCACGCACGCACGCACCACACACACCACACGCACAGACACCTCACCTCACCTCACCGCCCCCCCCCCCCCCACACACACACACACACACACACCACACACACCGCACGCACACACACACACCACACACGCACGCACACACCACACATCACCCCCCCACACACACAGACACCTCACCTCACCGCCCACACACACACATCACCCCCCCCCACACACACACACACATCACCCCCCCCCCCCCACACACACACACACAGACACCTCACACACACACATCACCCCCCCCCCACACACACACACACACACAGACACCTCACCCCCCCCACACACACAGACACCTCACCCCACACACACACATCACCCCCCCCCCACACATAGACACCTCACCCCACACACACACATCACCCCCCCACACACACACAGACACCTCACCCCCCCACACACACAGACACCTCACCCCCCCCACACACACACACACACAGACACCTCACCCCACACACACACATCACCCCCCCACACACACACACACAGACACCTCACCCCACACACACACATCACCCCCCCACACACACACAGACACCTCACCCCCCCACACACACAGACACCTCACCCCCCCACACACACAGACACCTCACCCCACACACACACACATCACCCCCCCACACACACCTCACCCCCCCACACACACACCTTACGTCAAGTTTCATGCTATTCGGCATAGCACCACCTACTGGCAAACACAGGAAGCGCTTTATCTCGATAACCGTTAGTCCGATCAACTTCAAACTTGGGGAAAGCGCTTAGGGCAGGGGTGGGCAACATGTTTTTCCTGAGGGCCATACTGGCTTACATCAAGTAAGTGAAGGGCCACACATTGGAGACCATACCTGCCAACACTCATGATTTTCACGGGAGTCTCCCTATTTTTAACCCTCTCTCCTGTTGTGATTGGTAATTTCTTGTTAATCTCCTGATATAATAGTGATACAAATCCAATGGCTGTAGCAGATGAGATTTATTAACATAATTCTGCCTTTTATTGAGTTTTTGGGGGTCATTTTGTTTTTCTTTGAGTCCGGCCCTGGGGCCGCATTTTGCCCCAGGCCCGCTAGAAATGAACTGTTATAACAGAAGTAGAGTATTGGCCAGAATGACATGAACATTTGGACACTTATTCAGCAGGTATCTTGTATGTTGTGTTCAGGTGCACTGTAAAAAAAAAAAAAAAAAATGCAATTCCATCATGGGCCACACCGCATGCGTGGGCCGTATTTTGTCCATGTGTGGCTTAGGGGGACCTGATAGGGTGCAGTGCTGAATTTTGTGCAATTGGCATAGCGCCACCTACTGGCAACACAAATTTTGTTTATCTCGAGAACCATTCGGCGGATCGACTTCACACTCGGGGAATGCGCTGAGGGGGACCTCATGGATTTCAGTGCCGGATTTCATGCAATTCGGCATAGTGCCACCTACCGATACCTTACACACGCACGCACGCACGCGCACACACACACACACACACACAGCATAATACCAGCAAACTAGATTTGAAGGCCGCATAGCGGCCTGATAATCAAGTATGTTATATATCCTATAATAAAATTGCCTAGATGGATGGGCGGGCGTGTGGTGTCTGTCAGTCACGATTTGATTTAGTTTTGTGTCACGAAAGTGACATCGCCCGATGTCACTTTGGTGACGTTCAGTTCCAAAAAAATACCCTTAGACCTCAGGGTGTTAATATCCCTATACTATTCCTATAGGGGTTGACAGTGTGTCTGTGACCTGAGGGTGTTAACTCATTGAGTGCCAGCCACTTTTGGAGAACGGACGCTCCCAGTGCCAGAGTTTCAGAGCGTTTTCAGTGATTTCTCGAGGCCCACAGAATATTGTGTGATATTACTATGTAAACACTAGGGGTGTCACAATATATCGTCCCACGAAATTTCGCGATAGTAAAACGTCACGATATGTATCGTTGAGATGAAATCTCATATCGTGAAAAAAAAAAAAAATTTTTTTTTTTTTTTCAAAAGTAGACGAAGAAACGTCTTTGTTTGTTGAAGTTCAATGTGTGGAAAGTAGTTCAGTTGAACAAGTCTCTGAAGAGACACATGAGAAGTTATACAGGAGAGAAACCATTCAATTGAGTTTCTGGCAAAACTGTTTACTTGACAGGAAAAACTGAAGATGCATAAAAAATAGACTAAGAAAAGTCTTGTTGTTTGAGTTTGAAGAAAAACTGAAGATGCATAATGAGAATTTATACTGCTGAGAAACCTTTTAGTTCAAAGTAAATCTAAGTGACGGTGTAACTCATTCTATTTCAAGATAAGCCTTATCTCCAATCTCATGTTTTTTCTAGTTGTTATTGTAATAACAATTTCCCACAACAGCATGTTTTGTATTTGTGCATTTCAAATAAAATACTACTTTTCCAGTCATATATTGTCATTATTCAAGTTTAAAAAAATATTGTTAAAATCGTATCGTATCGTATCGTTATCGTGAACCCAGTATCGTGATACGTATCGTATCGTGAACTGAGTGTATCGTGACACCCCTAGTAAACACCGAACACGGAAAAAGAACGATGATACTCTCTTCTATCATCAGCAAAAACAGGTTTATTGATATCATTTTCCGTTCTTTAGTTATCAGCCGGAGAAGATAGCTTGATTTAACCAAAAACAGCAGTTTCTTTCTAGAAGCTGAGATAATGAGCCTTTTGTGAAATTAAACATTTCATGCACATCACTGACTGAAGCTAATATTTTCTGATGTAGTCACACCTCAAAAATAATTTCCTTCAATAGAACAGCGAAAACCAAGGAATTTTGTTTGGCAAAACAATATTTTTTAGCTGCAACCAGCAGCGCTGGCCCCTGCGTGCGCTGCTGGTTGCAGCTTCTTGCTGGTTGCAGCTTCTTGCTGGTCTTGATTTACTGCTGGTGGGCATCAGATATTCTAGCTTGCGTTTGCCAATCCTGTCCTGCTGTCTGGGTCTGTCTGGGTCAGTGTTGTATGCTGCTCTGCGTGCAAACCCCCCCCCCCCCCCCCCCTCAACTGCACACTCCTCCTCCGTGTGGGAGTGTCTCTGGGGCTTTCTGCTACGTTTGCTCTGCACTGAAAAGTCCGCTACATCCAGCTTTTTTACAGCGTTCCGCGTGTATTTGTCACCGGCTCCCATGCTTCCAGTTGAGAATAATAACAACTAATAACAAAATCATGCGGATGGGCTATCGCAGCGGACACGGAGGTGCTCAATTGTGGCAGCAGCTTGGCTGCTGCAGGCACAGCTAACGTTATGCTTCATGCATATCGATGCATACGGATGCGATGCGATTTCCGTTTCCCCAACGACTTCTTCTCTGTTTTTTCCTCGCCTTTCTGTAATCTGGAGAGCACTGTCGCCACCTAATGGGTCCCTAAAATAGCTTTTACACATTCAACAGCCACCATACTTTCACAGGAGATGGATCTGGCTTTGATACACGTCCCACCGTCAAAAAACGCAATTGACGAACATACTCGTCCTTGGCACTCTACGTTACTAAACCAATTGACGAACATACTTGTCCATGGCACTCAATGAGTTAATATCCCTATACTATTCCTATAGGGGTTGACAGTGTGTCTGTGACCTGAGGGTGTTAATATCCCTATAATATTCCTATAGGGGTTGACAGTGTGTCTGTGACCTGAGGGTGTTAATATCCCTATAATATTCCTATAGGGGTTGACAGTGTGTCTGTGACCTGAGGGTGTTAATATCCTTATAATATTCCTATAGGGGTTGACAGTGTGTCTGTGACCTGAGGGTGTTAATATCCCTATACTATTCCTATAGGGGTTGACAGTGTGTCTGTGACCTGAGGGTGTTAATATCTATAATATTCCTATAGGGGTTGACAGTGTGTCTGTGACCTGAGGGTGTTAATATCCATATAATATTCATATAGGGGTTGACAGTGTGTCTGTGACCTGAGGGTGTTAATATCCATATAATATTCCTATAGGGGTTGACAGTGTGTCTGTGACCTGAGGGTGTTAATATCCATATAATATTCCTATAGGGGTTGACAGTGTGTCTGTGGTGCTTAAACCCAAACCCGTTCGGAGCCCAAGTGACGCGTGGGTCAGAGTCCGTTTCAGACTGAAAACATAACTTGTCTGAGATGACAGGTTGAGAGGCGGGTCATAGTAGCATGTCGATGATTTTATTTGACAATTATGGGGACTGGATTGGACTTTGGCCAATCCTGGCGTGTTCCACCCCCAAATCGAGTGGGATTCAGCATGTTGTGGCGCTCTCCTCGGGAAGAGCCTGGTGACGCGAGGTTTAGTGGTTGAGTGGAGCTCAGCGAGCCGCAGGCAGCCAGCTGCCGGAGCGGAGAGTGCAGCCTGTCAGCCTGGAATCTCCGAGGTGCGACCCCTGACAACCAGGCTCTCAGGCACGCGCCATTAACGCTATTGTGGTAAATACAATATTCCTGGAATGCGAGTTTTAACGAGCCAGTTACATTTCTTTGCATTCTTAGGCATAACCATTTTCTTTATTGTGTATATCAACATACAAATGGCCAAGTTAGTAGTTAGTTTATGGGATAGGAATTCTGCCAGATGACAGGCACTAGGCGCCATTTTCTCCTTCATTTAGAAGAGAAAATTATGCTGAAATGAAGATTTGATTGACAGCTGCCATGTGGTGATATGATTGGATGAAATGGGGTAGAAATGTTATAGTACTATGTGACTTCAGCAAACTTTAGATTACTGTTATGAATGAAATGAACAAAAATGAAACTTTTGATGTGAAAAAGTGTGAAAAACAAAAGAAATTGGATTTTTGTGATTTTTTTGGCATACATAGGTGCACTGCATACCCAGGTATTTGAACTAAAATAAAATAAAAGTCATTTTTGGGTTCAGCTCGACTTTAAAGCCCCATTCAGCAACTTTTCCAAGTTTTGCTATTGGGGAAACTGCGCCCTCTGGGTGCAAGTATCGCCATTCAAAGTCAACAAAACACAGCGCCAGAAAGCTCTATCTACATGTGACATTGGGTACTCACCACATGATGAAATAATAATCCATAGTTACTTGAAACATCATTTTCGTATCAAATCCGCACCGAGTTACTTCCTTGTTTTACTGAACACAGCGCTTCCGCTGTACGCTGTGCATGCGCGGTATGCCGCTCATACTGTCTACGAGATGCAGGCACAAAATGCTTAGTGCCAGGAGAGGCCTTTGGAGGGCGCTGTGGGACCAATAGAGGCGACACTCTGCCTCTTAGAATACACTGGACCATCTTATATTAAGGTGAAAAAGTTACTGATGGGGGTTTTAAAGCCCCCCTCCTGTCAGTTTCTCCTCCCTGTTTCACCTTTTATGTTCTATGAAAACATACATGTGCACACGCTGTAACAACACACATCACCATTTGTGCCAAAGAGCTTACATTGATAAGAACCAAAGCCTAACAGTTTGTTCCACTGGAACATAATGACTGGAGGCGCTGTTGTAAAAGAAGCAGAACAGTCCTCGATAGGTCCTCTGACAGATCAGGTCGTTAACTTTATTATGTCCGAGGAGTCTATTTAATGAGCAACTTTCAAGTGATAAAGGACAAAAGCTGGTTATGACAACTATGATGTCACTCAGTGGTGATGGCTAAGTAGGTGGGCCTGAGTAATATCATCAGTGATGTCACTCAGTGGTGATGGCTAAGTAGGTGGGCCTGAGTAATATCATCAGTGATGTCACTCAGTGGTGATGGCTAAGTAGGTGGGCCTGAGTAATATCATCAGTGATGTCACTCAGTGGTGATGGCTAAGTAGGTGGGCCTGAGTAATATCATCAGTGATGTCACTCAGTGGTGATGGCTAAGTAGGTGGGCCTGAGTAATATCATCAGCGATGTCACTCAGTGGTGATGGCTAAGTAGGTGGGCCTGAGTAATATCATCAGTGATGTCACTCAGTGGTGATGGCTGAGTAGGTGGGCCTGAGTAATATCATCAGTGATGTCACTCAGTGGTGATGGCTAAGTAGGTGGGCCTGAGTAATATCATCAGCGATGTCACTCAGTGGTGATGGCTAAGTAGGTGGGCCTGAGTAATATCATCAGCGATGTCACTCAGTGGTGATGGCTAAGTAGGTGGGCCTGAGTAATATCATCAGCGATGTCACTCAGTGGTGATGGCTAAGTAGGTGGGCCTGAGTAATATCATCAGTGATGTCACTCAAAATTTTCACAACAGCATGGGCTTCAGGAAAGCCCTTTGGGCCTGTATGACATGACACATTTAGTGCAGTTTCTCCTTATATTTACGCATCTACTTCTTCCTTTCTTCTTTCACAAGCAAAAGACCAGGCAAGGCCTGACAACAGCAGGGCCATTTGCAACTATTTTTTATCAGATATTGGCAAACACTGCTTTGTTTTATGTATCTGGTTTATACTGTATGCACAGTCCTATGGTCAGTTAGGGAAGCTGGCTCTATTTTTTACAAAATTTATTTTCCAAAGGTTGTGTTTGATGGTTGTGTTTGATGGTGTCATTCTCTGGAAACATTTATTAGCTGTTGAGTATATATAATCCTGAATTGCTGAGCGGGCTGTCTCAAGCCAGCAATATCAGTATAAACTTAGACTTGGACTACCTAGACCTGAATTAGCAGTATAGTATTAGTCATCCTCGTAGTATGGACAGAATATCTAATATCCGCTGAATAAACTTAGTCCTGAACTGCTGAGCGGGCTGTCTCAAGCCAGCAGTATCAGTATAAATCTAGACTTGATTTTGTAGTATAGTATCAGTTGTCCCAGCAGTATAGGCAGGAAAGTATTAGCTGCCAAACTTAGTTCCACCTCTGTGCAGATTCCTTCGTACTGGCTCTCCCCTCTTCTCTCTCTCCTCCTCAGGTGTCCTTCACTGGCCTGACTTGCACCCCCGCCCGCCCGTCGACTGCCACCGCAGCCCTCGATCCGATCGTCATCGTCCTGGCCACCTGTCGACACTCTGGCCCATCTACCCACTCCTCCTTCGCTCCCACCTTCCCCGGCCTCATCATCACCACCGACCCCTATCCTCCCCTCCTCTCATCTCGGTCGATGCCACCAATGCGGACTCATGGATCCCTCAGATCACCCTCGTGGAACTCCTGATCATTTTCCCCCTTTTCAGCTAGCTAATTAGCTAGTATTCCCTGAACTTACTAACACTTAAAGACTCAATTTTCTATTTATTTTTGGAATCTACCTTTTTACACTTTCAACTTTCTTCCCTGATCTTAGGATCATTTAAAGACTACATTTTTGTATTGCTTTTGTTGGACTCCTATTTACATTTTAAATTTTCTGTTCTTTTGCAAATTTTATTGTGAAACTCTGTAAATGGTTATCCTACATTACATTACATTACATTACATTACGTCATTTGGCAGACGCTTTTATCCAAAGCGACTTACAATATCACATTTTTGTCAGCAATAGAGCAATCAACTATGCAACACAGTCTATGACAACTACAACTTTTGAAGGAACAGTGGTACAAGTTTAGTTTAGGTTAGTAGTTTTTTTTTTTTTTTTTTTTTTTTTAACACATTCACTGCCAGCCGTTTTTTTTTTACTGTAGGTAGGTTCTGCCAGAGGGTTTTTTTGAGGATTCTGGCTCATCTTTCAAGACCCGAGGATTCTTTTCTGCTAAGATTTTGTGAACACACAATATCTCAAAAGAACTAATAGAATGTGTCCTTTCTCTGTCTAAAAGAGTTAGTTTGTAGAGTTAGTAGTTATGTAAGCATTAGCAGTTGAATACAGCATGGTTTCAGCGTCTGGAAAATTATTCTGAGATAAACGGCTTTTTGTGAAATTCGATAGAACAGTCACTTTAACCATTCATTTTTGGCATCAGTAAGACGTCAGACATCTAAACAATAGTTTTGAACAGTAATTTCCTCCATAACAGCAGGAAACACCCCTCTGCTTCAAACTCCTCCCTCCGTGTGTGTTCTTCTTGGCTGCAGCGGGCGTGTCACAAGCTCGTTGCTGCTGCTGCTGTAACCTCGCGTCACCAGGCTCACTGCTTCTGCTGCTGCTGCCTGTCTGCTGGCGGCCGCTCGGCAAGTCTGGATATGGGCTCGCTCGTTTCTTGTGATTTCGGTCGAGAGCTTTGATGAAGCTTTTGCGATTCTGGTCATATTTATGCTGCGTGTTTCAAAGTGTGTTCCACCCGTAATCTATTATGCAAATTTGCAATCCCGCACCGCCAGCAATCAGCGCGAAAACGAAAGCGTTTTCGCCAATCCATTTTCATGAGAATGGCTTCCTCAAACTGCTTTTTGCTTGCCATCCTCTACGTGGATCAACGCCCCCCACGTCTCCTATAAAAATATTGGAGCCACCGAACGTGTACAACCCATTCCACCGACCCACTAAGTGGCGACAGTGCTCTCCAGACTAGAAAAAGCCGAGCCAAAACTGCAGGGGAACGCGCGAGGAAACCATTCTCTCATACTGTAAAATGGATTGGCGAAAACGCTTTCGCTTTCGCGCATTATCGCGCTGGGAGCTGGCGATGGGGGATTGCAAATTTGCATAATAGATTATGCGTGCAACACACTTTGAAACACCGGCAGAAAGCCCACAATCGCACGCAGCTTCATTGCAGCTGAGCTCACAACCGAAACGACTCATGCAGACTCGCCCAAAGAGCAGCCGCCAGCAGCCAGGCAGCACAGACAGGCAGAGCCTCGCTTGTGACAAACGCTGCAAAGCCACCAGAGACACACCCACGGAGGGAGGAGTTTGAAGGAGAGGGGGGTTTCCTGCTGCTATGGAGGAAATTACTGTTCAAAACTATTGTTTAGATGTCTGACGTCTTACGCCAAAAATAAATGGTTAAAGTGACTGTTCTATCGAATTTCACAAAAAGCCATTTATCTCAGAATAAATTTTCAGACGCTGAAACCATGCTGTATTCTACTGCTAATGCCTACATAACTACTAACTCTACAAACTAACTCTTTTAGACAGAGAAAGCACACATTCTATTAGTTCCTTTGAGATCATTTGCGTTCACAAAATCTTAGCAGAAAAGAATCCTCGGCTCTTGAAAGATGAGCCAGAATCCTCAAAAAAAAAAACTCGGCAGAACCTACCTATAGTATTGAAAAAACGGCTGGCAGTGAATGTGTTAAGAGAGAAATAAGTTAGTTCAAGAAGGGCCCAGATGGAGCCTGAAAAGGTGTGTCTTTAGTCTTTTCCGAAAGATCGGCAGTGATTCGGCCGTCCTGAACGAAGGTGGAAGCTCGTTCCACCATTGAGGTGCCAGGGACGAGAAGAGTCGCGAACGGGATCAGCGACTTTTGAGCCCCCGTAGTGGAGGAGGGGCGAGGCGTCCTGCACTGGTGGAGGAGCGGAGGGAACGGTGAGAGATTTGGAGCCTGACCATAGATTGTAAGTACAGGGGGGCTGTCTGGTGTACTGCCCTGTAGGCCAGTACCAGTGTTTTGAATTGAATGCGTGCCGTGATGGGAAGCCAGTGAAGGTCCCGGAAGAGGGGAGTGACATGAGAGAATTTGGGTTGATTGAATACCAGACGGGCTGCAGCGTTCTGAATGAGCTGAAGCGGTCGGATGGCTGCAGCAGGTAGCCCAGCCAGAAGAACATTGCAGTAGTCCAGGCGAGAGCTGACCAGTGCCTGGACCAGGAGTTGTGTTGCTTCCCTTGTGAGAAACCGACGGATTTTGCGGATGTTGTACACGGAGAACCTACAGGAGGGGGCAGTTGCTGCGATGTAGGCTGAGTTGGACAGCTGATTGTCAAGGATCACTCCAAGGTTCTTAGCTGTTTGAGAGGGAAACACCGTAGTGTTGTCAATGGATATGGAAAGATCGGTGAGGGGACAGTCTTTCCCGGGGAGGAAGGGTAGCTCTGTCTTGCCAAGATTCAGCTTGAGATGGTGGGCTGACATCCAAGCACCAATGTCTTTGAGGCATGCAGCGATACGTGCCTCGATTTGGGTGTCTGAGTGGGGGAAAGAGAGGTAGAGCTGAGTGTCATCAGCATAGCAGTGGTAAGAGAAGCCATGAGATGAGATCACATGGCCAAGAGATCTGATATAGAGAAGGAATAGCAAGGGGCCCACTCGGCAAACACACTCGGCAAGTTTGAAGTCGATCGGACGAACGGCTCTCGAGATGTGTGATAAACAGAGAACATACAGACAGACGGTCGTGCATTTATTAAGGAGATACACACTTACACTTCCTCAGACCTGGTTTCAACCACTGGACTCCACCATGGTCCACACTGTGGGGCAAACAAAGTCAGACCAGAGTATTCTATTTGAGGACAGAAACAAAACCTTCCCTATGAAGGGTTTTCCATATAATAGGGGCCATTCGTTATTTATGGAAGGGGTCACTGGAGGAAATAGGGGAGGGTGATGCTTTTTAAATATATACCTGAGAGAGTCCAGTTTCCAGTGTGGATCCTCCAGTGCAGCAGAGAGCAGCTCCACTCCTGGGCCTCCTGGATGATTGTAGCTCAGGTCCAGCTCTCTCAGATGGGAGGGGTTGGAGCTCAGAGCTGAGGCCAGAGAAGCACAGCCTTCCTCTGTAAGCAGACAGCCTGACAAACTGCACACACACACACACACACACACACACACACACACACACACACACACACACACACACACACACAATGAATCCATGTCAGATTTGATTAGTAGCCTACTGTGAAATTAGTTGTGATAATGGCGTCAAATTCTAGCAAAACGGTTACTGCCTCATACAGTTGGCTGGTCAGCTCTGTGGTTATGTGCTGCAGTTTGAGAGTTCTCTACTCACTGTCTGACAGGATATTAGAAGTTCTTTCTGCTTTTTCAGGTTTCAACAACTGAGGCAGCTCAGAGAGGAAAGAATGAAATGCCCTCATGGAAAGTCATTCAGAGGGGCTATGAAGGGCTAAATGTTGGTATCACACCTGGTTTAAAAAATACATGGACAGAGAAAATCACCCACAGGTGTTTGTCTGCTGATAGTAATCTGTAGGTAAAGCAGGATGTAAATGGCCCATCTGTTGATCAGGTTAAAGCACAACAACAATGCTGGCAGTTGTTGGGGAATGTTTGATTGGTGTGCTATGGGCTAAAGCAGGGATACTAAGACTGATAGGTAAGACTGAGTTACTCTTCCTCCCAGGGAAAGACTGCCCTCTAGCAGACCTCTCCATCTCCATTGAAAATACCACTGTACTTCCCTCCCAAGCAGCTAAGAACCTTGGGGTGATCATTGACAACCAGCTGTCTTGCTCGCCCTACATTGCTGCGACAGCACGCTCCTGTAGGTTCTCCCTGTACAACATCCGCAAAATCCGCTCGTTTCTCACCAGGGAAGCGACACAACTCCTGGTCCAGTCACTTATCATCTCCCGCCTGGACTACTGCAACATGCTCCTGGCCGGCCTTCCTGCCTCTGACATCCGACCGCTTCAGCTCATTCAGAACGCTGCAGCCCGTCTGGTATTCAACCAACCCAAATTCTCTCATGTCACTCCCCTCTTCCATGACCTTCACTGGCTTCCGATCTCGGCACGCATTAAATTAAAAACACTGGTCTGGCCTACAGGGCAGTACACCAGACAGCCCCCCTGTACTTACAATCTCTGGTCAGGCCCAAGACTAAAGACACACCTTTTCAGGCTCCATCTGGGCCCTTCTTGAAACTAACTTCTTTCTCTCTCTCCCCCCCAAAAAAACAACAACAACTTACTAACTACTTACTAACTTAACTTTACCACTATTCCTTCAGAAGTTGTAGTTGTCATAGACTGTGTTGCATAGTTGATTGCTCTATTGCTGACAAAAATGTGTTATTGTAAGTCGCTTTGGATAAAAGTGTCTGCCAAATAACGTAATGTAATGTACTCAACTTGCTTTGCCCGGGGGCCACTTTTTGAACCACCAAGCTGTTAATGTTAATGTTAACAAGCATTATACC
This sequence comes from Poromitra crassiceps, assembly GCF_964638095.1. Taxonomy (NCBI): domain Eukaryota; kingdom Metazoa; phylum Chordata; class Actinopteri; order Beryciformes; family Melamphaidae; genus Poromitra; species Poromitra crassiceps. Next base: position 8,685,050 of record NC_139637.1, read on the forward strand.
ATGGTCTGGGTGAATACTCGATTCTGATTGGCTGCAAGGTGTCCATTAATTTGTGATAATGTACAGTGATAATGTACACCTAGCTAAATGGTCTGTTCACCGTTCATATCAATGCGCCAGGATTACGACCACGACAGAGCTATACCACCATTAATTATGGCACTTTTATAAGTTTAGAGAAAAAAAATGTCGGTCAAAGTAACTATTTAGATTACCCCTGAGTGCTCAGTTTATTAAAATAACGGCTATTTAGAAATCTGATTTTTGTTCTGGTCAGCTGACAGAAGCCGGGCTCTCAGCTGTCAACTGTCAAACCCTCTGTTTACAACTTGCAGCAAGCAGCAGCCAGGCACTCTGTGAGAGCGTGCGCTGCCTCTTATCACCGATACAAATCAAGTCGAAGAGGAAAAAGACGAGATCAACAAAAAGAAAACAACGAAATGGGCAGTTAACAGCAACACACTGAGAGAGGTCCTTGCAGAAAACATACCTGGACTACTCCAAGATAGAAAGCTGATGGTTTTCAGTCTCCTCCGAGCGCAGCGCGAGCCATTTACGTCTATAAGACCCGCAGACGTTAACGTAATTCCCTGGAATGCGAGAATTAACGAGCCAGTTACATGGCGTTGCATTCTTAGACATTGCCATTTGCTTTTATTTCGTATGTTACCGTAAATTCCGGACTATAAGGCGCACCGGTATATAAGCCGCAGCACCAAAATTTACTGTTTTTTACATATATAAGCCGCACCGGACTATAAGCCACGGGTGTTTTGATGTTTAATTACCATATGTAAGGGTTCGTGCACAGAGAGGAATGTCGGGAAAGAGATGGCTGTTTGGGGAAGCTCCCATTTATTAACATTTCAACAAAACAAGCATTACGGTAGGCTATAAGAAGCTCCCATTTATTAACATTTCAACAAAATAAATATAAAAAATAAAACAATAATAATAATAATAAAACAATCCTCAAAAGGATAATGTGCTGTAAACAATAAAACAATCCTCAAAAGGATAATGTGCTGTAAACAATAAAACAATTCTCAAAAGGTTAAGGTAAGGTGCAGTAAACAAATTAACTGGAAAACAATAATATAACAATCCTCAAAAGGATAAGGTGCTGTCAACAATGAAACCAGGTACCGTAATCCTTGTCTTCATCTTTTAGGTGAAGGTGCAGCAAACGGCTGTAAACAGAGTCAAAGTCAAGTCACTAATCCTCGTCTTCCTCTTCTTCCTCCGTACTGAAACCAGCAAAGTCCTCAACTTCAGTGTCGGAAACGAACAGGTTCAGGGTGGCTTCGTCAACCACTCTCCTCTCTCCTTCGTTGTCACTCTCAAAACCAAGGAACTCCTCTTCGTCACTGTCGGTGTCGGAATCGAACAGCCTCTGAAGGCGCCCAGCTGTGCCGGCGTCATCATCACGCAGCAGTCCAGCCTTTCGGAACCCGTTGGTGATCGTGGATGTTTTCACACTCCTCCACGCTGTCAGGATCCACTGGCAAACTTGAGCGAAAGTTGCTTTTCGCATGCGACCTGTTTTGGTGAATGATTTATCGCCGCTCGTCATCCACGCCTCCCACTCAACGCGTAGTGCCACTTTGAACGCACGATTGACACTGATGTCAAGTGGCTGCAGATGCTTCGTTGTGCCCCCAGGAATCACAGCTGGAATGGAGTTTGTGGTCTTGATGGCTGCTTTCACGGAATCTGTTATATGAGCCCTCATGCTGTCGAGAACGAGCAAAGCTTTTTTTTGGTGAAAGAATCCTCCAGGGCGCTTGACGTAGCACTCAGCCAGCCACTCCTTCATGACACTTTCCATCATCCACCCTTTCTTGTTGACTCTGAGGCATATCCCACTGGGAATTTTCTCTTTCGGCATCGTAATCCGCTTGAAAATCACCATTGGCGGCAGCTTTACTCCAGATGCTGTGCAGCCGAGAACACAAGTGAAATTCGTTCTCTCGTGCCCAGTGGTTCTCAATGTGATCGACGATTCACCTTTCTTGTTAACTCATTCACTGCCAATATCTGACTGGCATTTTTGGCACAGGCCAAGTATTTCCATAATGTTTGGTCATCTTTCAAGACCCACAGTAAATTCTGTACTAGGACTACAGTGATGTCCAATACCTCGAAATGAAGATCTAAGTCTCTACTTTCACCCCCAAAAAGAAAGTTAGCTTTTAGCATGTTCTGTACTCTACTTATAACCCTTTTTATACACCCCATGTTCACCAAAAAAGCCTGTCTGGGAAGAGAAAAGGGAGAAAAAAGCATTTTTGTAAAAGGGCACAATCTCAGGCATAACTCACTCTCAATTCTTTTATTTTGAACTGTATTGACATCAGACATGTAAATATTATTCGTTAGGACACAAATGACAAAAAAAAAAATATATATATATATATATATATACACACATGAAGTGCTTTTTTTTACATTCAACAATACAGTTTACTCGGTGTGAGTGTGCAGACAGACAGACAGACAGACAGACAGACAGACAGACACACCGACAGACAGACAGACAGACAGACAGACAGACAGACAGACAGACACACACACACACACACACACACACACACACACACACACGATCCCCCTTTTAGATTTCTAACCCAACATAGGATAAGCAATAACCACGCCCTGTGGCGCTGGGATTGGCCAGGAGCAACACTGGAGGGCGAGCAGCCCAGCGATTTCATGAACCAACTGAAGAGCTCTTGAGAAGGACAGCGGGCTGCTGTGAGTGCCTTCTGCCCGCTGCTGCCTAGCTGTTCCTGTGTTTATTTTGATTTGTTCTGGTACACCGTCCTCGTCCATGTCTCCCTGTCATATCTATGATCGTTCCCGTTTTCCCCTCGGCTATTCAACACGTCCTCACCGCCCTCGCAAACTGATCGATCATTTCCTCATTCCTCCGATGATCAAACACATCTCTTGATTACTTTCTCCCGTTTTCTCCTGGCTGGCACAGAGGAAGGCGACTCCAGCTCGGCGTTTCAATGGCGTTTCTCCTGTCTGCACAAGGAAGCGTTACCCGTTCTCTGCTTTCCCTCTTGCTCAATTTCAAAACAATAGCTGCGGTATGTGTTTGATCGCGTGCTGTCGGCTACCCTTTGAAGGCAGGGACCTGTGTCTGTGTGACAGGCTGGGCAAGTGTTTGCTGCAGGCGCTGCACCAATAAAAACAAAAACACGTCAAACACGTCCTTGGCGGGGAAGGCCATTGCTGATAACACGTCAAAGACGTCATTGGCGGTGAATGAGTTAACAGTCCGAGTGAGTGGCAGGTCGAACGTCAAAGGCACTTCATCCATATTTATGATCTGCTCCGGTTCGATGGAATATTCCTTGATCTTCCTTTGTGTGAATTCGCCGAAGTTTGTGATTTTCTCCTGGTAGTCGGGAGGGAGTTGCTGGCACACAGTCGTCCTCGCCCTGACGGACAGTCCCTTTCGTCTCATGAATCGGAAGCACCAAGATGGCCCACCTCTGAAATGTTAAATTTTCATTTCGGTGGCGACTGTTTTGGCCTTCAGTCGGATCTGCACCGTGGAAACGCCTCGGCCGTCTGCTCTCTGGGTCAACACCCAGTCTTCAAGGGAATCTTCAAGTTCGGGCCATCTGCTTTTATGACCTCTGAAGGACTTTTTGGTCTTCTTGCACTGAGACAGTTCCTCCTGCTGCGCCTTCCAACGCCTCACCATTGACTCATTTATGCTCAGGGTACGCGCTGCTGCTCTGTTTCCCTCTTTTAATGCGAGATTGACTGCTTTCAACTTGAAAGCTGCGTCATGTGAATTTCTGCGTACCTTCCCCATGGTAAGTGAGAGACTGCTCGTCTTGTTGTGATTCCGGGCGGCTGATGAACTTTGAACCGGTAGGAGTAACCGGTTGATTTCCGCCAATGATGTCAAGTCTTTAATACACAAAGGCAATTCAAGGTGCTTTACAAAAAAATAATCGAAAAAACAAGCAGCAAAGCAATGCACATAAAATGTGCTGATGAAGCTGTGTAACCTGTAAAATCCATCGATTTTGGAGGTCACCGAGTGGCCGTTTGCTTACCGTAATTACCATATGTAAGGGTTCACGCACAGAGGGGATTGTTGGCTGTTTGAGGAAGCTCCCATTTACCGTATTACCGTAACATTTCAACAAAACAACATAACACAACACCACCTTTGTTTATTTTTACAGTGCACACAGTGTCCGCGGTGTGGTGAAAAGAGGGCAAGAGAGGAAATTAAAACAGAAGTGGATTTATAGGTAGAAAGAGTGCTAAAAAAGAGAGATTTTATTTGTATTTGTATTTTTTTTTCTGAAAAAATCCATAGATAAGCCGCACCGTTATATAAGCCGCAGGGCCAAAAAACGGGGAAAAAGCCGCGGCTTATAGTCCGGAATTTACGGTACATACAATTGGCTAAATTATTAGTTAGCTTGACTCTAGAATTGTGCCAGGTGCAGGCACTAAGCGGCCATTTTATCCAATGATAGCCTAATCTTGAGCAGCCGAGGGGACTATTTTGTCTCGCCGGTTCTCAACTCATATTCAAGGTTATGAAAACTAGATTTTGATTGCAAAATGCATGGAAATATAAATGAATGGTCTTGTTTTGTTTCTTTGGCAAGTGACCATGATATAAGCGGGTTAATGCACTTCGAGGTGTCCATTATCAGAAATTATTGGACTTCGCGGCTTCACCTCGGACGGTTTACATCTCCACGTCGTCCAAAAATTTCTGATAATGGACACCTCGTCGTGCATTAACCCTTACATAATCAGAGTGAGAATGCAAACCCAATATCCAGTGTATTGGAGGTACTGTACAGCAAAAGGTAATAATTCAGTTTCTTCAATTCAGTTCAGTTCTCAAATGTGTTCAGAGTAAACCCTCTTCCCAAATGTAACCTCTGGGTTACGTCATTAGCATTCGTCACGCCCACTCAGTCAGCTCCCCTGATTACACACAGCCGCTGGGGATTAAATACCTGCCACCTGCGTCCTTCCACCTTTCACTCCCATTTGTGAGCTGGTGCTGTCGGCTGTGTGGCGTGTTCACTCCCTCCTTGAGCTGCTGTGGCGTCTTCCTTGTTGAGGTATGTGGCGAGCGATCACTTATTAGGCTGTGAATATGTTCACCCCACTTGTCAAAGCGCTCGTTAAGCCGTACATTCTTTTAGATCTGTTCGTGCGTGGCTTCCGTGTTTGGAGACGGCGTGTGTGTGCCCGCTCAACACGGTGGTACAGCCAAGGTACAATCTCTGTCTGAGACTTGACTGATCAATCTCATAGTGCCCATATAAATGGTATCAGTTTTAATGCATGTATGTATTTGTATCCTTGTGCCTCATAGTCAGAAACAGTGTGAAGCCCAGCGTACGTGTGTCCGCTTGAGGCAGTGTTGTGCACAGCCAAGGTACACATTTTCTTGTATACTGGTATTTTTTAATGTATGTGTTTTTATTGGGACTAATGAATGTTTTTGTCTCCTTATAGAACAGAGATTGCCGCTGCTGCTTTGCTTCCCTGTAAATTAACCAAGCCACTTGAGTTGTACTCTTTTATTGCTTTCATTTGAATTATTTCCCAGTTGATTTTAATGACCTTTTACTGAGGACTAGCCTATTACTGTTAGGAGCCAACTTTGTCTAGAACTGAAAGAAGTGGCTTTGCCATGTTGGTGTAGGTTGGTGGCATATTGTGGTTCCTTTTGGTTTGCACATGCATTTGTTTTATTGTGTTTTCGCGTGGTTCTAATTTTATGGTGTGTGTGTTTTTATACCACATTGCTGCTACCAAAGCAACTTGGTCATAGCACTCTTGCACTTTATGGATTTCTCCATTGAACAATTGATTGGCTTTTAGTCGTGTTAGGTCATTTTTATATCGTGGATATTAACCTGTTGTTTTAACGTGTCGTGATAAAAGATTTGTTCACTTATTTTACTTGGTAAAATAAATCATTGTATATTGGAAATCCCTCTTCTCCCATCTCTGATTCTAAATTGTGGATTCCTCTGTGCGGGTGTAAATAATACCCTGTTGAGTTTCAAGGTGGTCACACAGTGATCTTTATATAGTCTTTGGGTGAAAGTCCCAAGGTGGCGTTGTCAACATTTAATACAATTGGCCGAGTCTACCTGGCTCGGTTACACAAACAAATCAATAAAGGATCTCTCTTCAAAAGAAAATTAACCTACTTCTCATGTGTGCACAAAGCCGACCTGTTTGGTTACATTTATATCATATAAATTAAGTAGGCTACATATAGTAAGTGCCTGGGTGGCAAGCAGGCTGCAATACTTGACAATTTAGCTGGAGCTCAGTCAAACTTTATTTAACAGAAGGGTTGAGTGAGCGCTGCGTGGGTCCTTAGTAAAATCACTGAAACAGGTGCTCTTTGGTGAGGGTGGAGAGAAGCATGAGAAAACGTTCAAGTTGGATCCTTGTAAAAGTAAAAAAAATGGAGTAGAGTACAGGAAAAACTTGAAAAATCCAAGGCCACTCTGTTTCAGGTAGAACAGTTAAAAAGCCTTTATTGTGGCATGGCTCAATCTTACACAATTAAAAAGACCAACGCGTTTAGCTACAGAGAGCCTTCATCAGGGTAGAGGCCCAACACTGAAATGCATGGCATTTCATGGTAATAGAAGTCATCCCCAAATCTGCCAGAGGAGGGGATAGACTCAAACATCTCCTCAAAAGAGAAACCTTTTGGATTGTAACCCTAAAAGCAAATGATGATATTGATTTCTCTCCATTTCTCTGAGTCAGACATTGTTTTTTGTTATTGAGATATTTTGCTCAGTTAAATTTATTTGGTTCCTCATCCTGTAGCTTCCTGGGAGGTCTCTATGGCCTCAAATGTGTAGGCTGCACAATTGTTGCTGGTATTGTATTTAGTTCCTCCTGTCAGGTTGGAGTGTTATTCCTCCAATTCCCTTGCCCTGAGCCTGACCCGGGGGATATGTGAAGTGTACCCTTTCAGACATGAGGCATGTTGCTTTCATACATGTGGAGCATGTAAAGTAGGGTGTAAAGTAGAGGGGGTGGGGGTGGGGGGAATTTGGACATGACCACACAATGGGGAGTTGTGAAAACTGACCACACAGCTGTACTTCACTGTCTGAGCATAGCCTTAAAGCAGCTAAGAGCAAGGTTTTCGATTGTTATTAAACAGTCCAATTTTAATATCGATGCCTCACATCTTACCTCTAATAGTAGACGAGACCAACGCAGAGTAGTCTCGCTTGAACACCGAGTGAATCGGCCAGTGTTGTCTTGATGATTAGTCTGTCTGCGGCCGGGGCAGATCAGGAAGTGAAATGAAACGGTTTGCGGCAGCCACTTCGGCCATAACCACAAAATAACAAAATAACTTCCAAACAAACTGTTAGAATATAACGAGAGATGTTCGCGAGAGTAGCAAGCCCCTGGATGTAGCGAGCATGGCGTCCTCCTTGTTTATGGTATGTTGCTAGGCAGAGCGAAACGGTTGAAGGCAGGCAGCTGCCGTAAAACGTTTCATTTCACTTCCTGGTCTATCCGGCCCGCCGGAAGACAGACACAGACTCTATAATCATCAAGAGAGCAATCTCCGATTCACAAGGCTTTGGTCTCAGCTACTATTATAGGGTAAGATGTGATGCATCAATATTACATTCAGACTGTTTAATAACAATCGAAAATCTTGCTCGTAGCTGCTTTAAGTGAATCGCATTGACATTCAACAAACTATCATGACATGCAGAGTCTGAAAACAAGTTGCTAAAAATAGATAATGGGCGATAACTGCTAACGTTCACGGCATATAATCGTTTGCGCATAACGTTAGTAATTAATTAAACAACCCTACAACTCACGCCCAGATGCATCGATTTCCTCGAGTCTCAAGCGCTAAAAATAAAACAGGTCTTTGCTATGTTCAGTCCTAAAATGCGTCAATCCTACTAGAATTATACAGAATACAGGAAGCTAGACGTTTTTACCTTCAAAATAAAATCAATGTTGTATTGCTTAGTAACAAGAAATCAGAACGGTCGACTCACTACGGGTTAAAATTGACTTTTCGAAGGGAGCAGATATTCTTCAAGTTTATCTCTGTTCTGTATCTTTCGGATAACACACACAAAAAAGCATTACATGTGCATTTACTTCATTTAATTGCCATTATTGCGAAGGTTATACCCTGAAGTTTCCATTTATACTGCCACTTGACGCTACTTGGAATTTGCGGTTCTGCACGTGAATCTTCACAAACGCTGTGTAAACATTAAATCAAAGGCATGAACGCAACCAGATCCAGATACCCTACCTAGCGATCCAATACTGGGAAGCAGGACGACCCTCGCGTCCAAAAATGCTAATTAAATGTGTGTGCTGTGCGAAGCTATGCAGAAATGAAATAAGATCAAAGCCATGAGCATTTCAATGCAGCAACATGTAGCCTGTTGGCTGACACACACGGAGCAGGTTCGAGCTTCATTTGGAAAAACTGAAACGGCATGATGTTTTTTTGCTCGCTCATTCACATACAGTATAATAATAATCTGCCACGCTGGCTTTCTGTCTCCCTCCCTCTCCTCATGCACTCACTGAGCTGGCTACTTCACGGAGCTCTTGGGGCAGGGGGGGGGGGGGCGAATCTGTCCCTGATACAAGGGCTCGAGGTTGTCTCACCTCCGGATAGTAGGAGGGTCACGGGAGCTCGCATAGCTCACCAAAATGTGTTCATACATACATACACCGCCATCCGGATGCCCTCTAGATACTGGAACTCCTGAATTCCAAGGCATGTCTGAAAGCGGCTTATGGTATCGCCGTTCAGTCACCCAAAATACAAATTCTAACAGCGCCAGAAACACTCACATGTACATGTTTTGACTTGTGTACTCACCACGCGATGAAATATAAACAGTGTTGGGCGTGTTACTGTAATTACTTACTTTTTCAAAAACAAAGTAATATAAGGCGTTACAATTTCCAAAACAGTAATTATATTACAGTTACTAATCCAAGAAAGGCTGCATTACTGCGTTAGATCATTGCCCGCCAGAATGCAGTGTTTTCTATGTAAAAAGAGAAGAAAAGAAAAAGTAATCCTCACAATCTCAGGTAGACCTGTCACGCAAACGCGCACACATACATCAGAGCGTGGTTGTGCACAACACGGGACGCCGGCTACTTCACAGGCAGGAATTATTTCCTGTGCCTCTCTGTGGTGCATCTGAGTGGGATCAGGGACCCGACCCGAGACCCGTACGGGTCCGGGTCCATATTTATTATGATCAATTGGGGTCCGGGTCGGGTCCGATTCTATCACTATCTATTCTATCATTATGTGTAATACCCGAGTAGACCTGTGAAGACCTCTATAAAGGATTGAACATGTTGAATCTGACCAAACATCTCCAAACAATGACAGCCAGCAACGGGGCACCAAACAAACATCTGTGTTTGTCTGTGTTTGTTGGAGAAGGTTTGATTGGTGTACCATGGGCTTAAGGGATACTGACCTGAGACTCTCCAGTCTACAGTGTGGACTCTCCAGTCCAGCAGAGAGCAGCTTCACGCCTGGATCTTCCAAGTCGTTGTTACTCAGGTCCAGCTCTCGCAGACTAGAGGACTGGGAGCTGAGAACTGAGGCCAGAGCTTCACAGCTTCTCTTTGACAGCTTACAGCCACTCAACCTGGGGAAGAATTAGCCATGAACAAGAACTTTGAAAATAGTTTTTTCTGTATATTGCATTTCATATTGAAGACATCAAGTTATGCGTACACCTACAGAGATTTATTGGAGGCTTTGACCAGCGGCAGCAGCCTCAGGAGAGCCTCCTCTGAAGCAGAGTATTTCTTCAGGTCAAACACATCAAGCTCTTTTTCTGATGACAGTATGATGAAGACCAGAGCTGAACACTGAGCAGGGGAGAGTGTGGAGAAACTTCCTGAACCCTCCCTGAAGTCCTGCTGTTGGATCTCCTCCACTAGAGAACGGTCATTCAGCTCATTCAGACAGTGGAACAGATTGATGCTTTTCTCTGAAGAGGGATTCACCTTGATCTTCTCCTGGATGTACTGGACCGTTTTCTGATTGGTCTTCAAACTACTTCCTGTCTGTGTCAGCAGGCCTCTTAGGAGAGTCTGATTGGTCTCTAGTGAAAGACCCAGGAGGAAGCGGAGGAACAAGTCCAGGTGTCCATTTGGACTCTGTAAGGCCTTGTCCACAGCACTCTGGTAGAGGCGTGTTAGTTTAGATTTGTCTCTTGATAGTGTTGACCACAAGGATGTTGATTGAATTTCTGACAGTAGATTGACACCAGTGTTGATGAAGGACAGAAAGACATAAACGGCAGCGAGAAACTCCTGAATGCTCAGATGGACAAAGCAGAACACAGTGTCCTCGTTCAGCCCACGCTCCTCTTTAAAGATCTGTGTGAACACTCCTGAGTACACTGAGGCTGCTCTGATATCAATGTCACACTTTCTCAGGTCGGCTTCATAGAAGATTAGGTTGCCTCTCTCTAGCTCCTCAAAAGCCAGTTTTCCCAGAGAGAGAATCATCTTTGTGCTCTCTGTATTCCAGATTGGATCTGTTTCAGCACTCCCATGATACTTGACATCCGCCTGTTTGGACTGAACCAGCAGGAAGTGGATGTACATCTCAGTCAGGGTCTTGGGCATGTCTCTTCTCCCTCTGGTTTTCAACACAAACTCCAGAACTGTAGCAGTGATCCAACAAAACACTGGTATGTGGCACATGATGTGGAGGGTTCGTGAAGTCTTGATGTGGGAAATGATTCTGCTGGCCTGCTCTTTATCTATGAATCTCTTACTGAAGTACTCATCCTTCTGTGAGTCAGTGAAGCCTCTCACCTCTGTTACCATGTCAATGCACTCAGGAGGGATCTGCTTGGCTGCTGCAGGTCGTGTGGTCATCCAGAGGTGAGCAGCGGGAAGCAGTTTCCCCTTGATAAGGTTTGTCAGCAGCACATCCACCGAGGTTGACTCTGTAACATCAGTCACAATCCTGTTGTTCTGGAAGTCCAGAGGTAGTCGACACTCATCCACACCGTCAAAGATGAACACAACTTGGAACTTGTCAAATCTGAAGATTCCTTTGGTCTCAGGAAAGAAGTGATGAAGAAGTTCCACCAAGCTGTACTTTTTCCCTTTCAGCAGATTCAGCTCTCGGAAAGTGAATGGAAATGTGAACTGTATATCCTGGTTGGCTTTGTCTTCAGCCCAGTCCAGAGTGAACTTCTGTGTTAAGACTGTTTTCCCAATGCCAGCCACTCCCTTTGTCATCAATGTTCTGGTTGGTTCATCTCTTCCAGGTAAGGGTTTAAAGATGTCTTCACTTTTGATTATTGTTTCCGGTCTCACTGGTTTCCTGGATGCTGCTTCAATCTGTCTCACCTCATGTTCATCATTGACATCTCCACTCCCTCCCTCTGTGAGGTAATGCTCTGTGTAGGTCTGATTCAGAAGTGTTGGGTTTCCTGCTTTAGCAATCCCCTCAAACAGACACTGGAACTTCTCCTTCAGACTGGATTTGTGATTACGCTGGCACACTCCAGCAAGAGTTTCTGAAAGGACAAATTACATCAATCAGTGGATGTTGCTGTAAATATGAGAAGTGTAAATATTAATATGTGAATGCATACTTTTCCTAACCACATGGCATCTATTCTGCTCATCACTGGTGGACAAACAGGTCCTGACTGTGTGTGCTACCCAATGTGAAATGCATCTGTGGTGGCATTTGTTCTTAAATAATACTGTGTTCAGCATTATACACCCACATGAATAAATTAATGATTTTAGCTGATGATTCATGAGGACTGTGAATATTATTTTGCAATCTGGAATTGAATCAATCTTTCTTGAGAAACGTCTATATTTAACTAATCATATATCTCCCATTTTCCCACCACTTCCTCCCTCCATCATGTTAAAGCTGTTAAAGCCTCTTACTGCTCTGCAGAGAGTCAGCCAGCTCCTCCTGCTTCATTCTCCTCAGGAAGAGCAGTGTGATGTTTAGAAAAGCCTCCTCCTCCTCCCTCGGACTCTCTAAGCATTCTGGGTAATCTTGGCTCAGAACCAGCTGGACTCTCTTCAGCTCCTTCTTCACAAAAGTGACAATGTTCTCCTCAAGCAGCTGCAACAGAATAACATTTGAATTAAACATTCTGAAAAATAATAATAATACTGTAATAACATCAGATCCACTGGTCTAAAGAGTGCAGCTTGAAGACCTCATAAAACCAACAATCTTTATTTTACCAGGCAAGAAGTTACGGTAGTTAAGAACAAATTCTTATCTACAATAATGACCAGGAAGTAGGCAAAAGACCTCCTGATGGAACAGGGTTTGGGGAGAAATAGTCTCAACGCCAGACCCATGAGAGTTGTTACGCTGATACACTACGTTACTGCATGCTGCAGATCTCTCTCTGGGTCTGGGACACTCCCTTCAGCCAGCTGGGGACGGAAGTGAACCGTTCACTTGGCCAGTGATTGGCCAGTGGTGGATTCAGTCTCCACCACTCAGTAACGACTTTGCAATCTGCGATCAGACGACACGGGAGTAGTGTCCTCTAGAGAGAGAGTGGCGTCAGCAGAGGACCAAAATGTGAGACTCATTAGCCAATGAACAGCCAGGAATGGGTCTCGCGCTACTTTTGCATGCTAAAATAAAGCTGATAATGTACAATTTGATTCAAGAGGGGGAAAACCCTTTCAAAGTACAACACAAACTGTCTATTTTGCTGCAACTCGGCAGTGCTGCTTAATCCAGGACCTTAATTCCTGGAACTCTTGAGAGTAAAAAACTGGTCCATTGGAGTGAATGGAGATGTCGGGACTCTTCTATCTACATGGCTCTGCACGGGAGGCGCAGCCCATTTTTCGAACCGCTCTCTCATTGGTCCTATGACCTGTCATTCATTCAATTTCAACCCGCCTAGACCCGCCCTCAAACCCCAGCAGTGGCTGTGAAGTGGCACAGACTCATTTGTGTAGTATGCGGAGCGCAGCGATTCAACGTAATATTTGAGTCTTGGGAGAGACTAGAGGAGAAACAACAACAACAACAACAACAACAGACTGTTATAAGACCAGAGCTCTGTACTACGAAGCTAGTTTAACAGATCCGCGATAAGTCCCTTTGATCTGGTTTGACTGAACGGGATCAAAGCTATCTAGTTTAAGGATACTACGACGGTGGTTTTCTAGTCGATAACTGAAGCTGGGATCTGCCTGTGCACGCGCACGTTTTTCGCTCGTGCACAGGCGCGCGTCCACGCAAAAGAGGTGCGCTAGCCAATCACATTATGAACAGCTGAGTTGATCCACGCCCACACCCATTTCCACACCCATTTCCTCATTCAGCGCAGCCACACAGTGTGATCAGAGATTTTTGCGGATATTTAATGTATCCGCGATTTAATGTCAGAATGAAAATCCGCGTTGGATAGTCTGCTGAAGGGCTGTCTAAAGCAGCAGCTTGTATTCACATCAGTCATTTGATTTACTTTGATCAGCGATTTCTGTCTGATACAGCTGCATTGATACAGGCAGCAGCAACAATTAAAGTGTAATCTCAGTCTATACATTTCCACAATCTGTAAGCCTATTTAGACCATAGATTTAGAAACGCATGCTCAATGAATAATGATCTCTATCACTCATGTGTGTGGTTGCACTGATCGAATAATTCATATATAAAATAGCCTAGTATAAAGCCTAATAGCCTACTATAAAAGAGAAAACTGCTGAACTGAATTGAGACGATGCGGGCATAGTTATCATTGATAAAAACTAGCCTATTTTTGCTCATATATTGGCATACAGCCTACAGGACACAGTTCCAGCTGAAAGATGCAAGAATAGCCTGCATATTTAGTATTGGGGCTATCCCATATTTAAACTAATATCTATATTATATGTATGGCTTTTCTGGCATGTAGGAGAATATCACCCTCACTCCATTTGAGGGTCCGTTCATGATATGCGCCGCGGTGATTAATAGTGATCATATTTCTCCACGCATCGTTGAGCTGTTAAGACATAAAGTGGTAAGTGGCTTAATTTAATTATGTAGCCTACAGAGCCACGAATGTTTTGCTTGTTCTGTTCTCAGTTGACTGCAATCTATTTTTCATATGGCGATCTTATGAATGGTGAGTGACTCCAGAGAGCCGATATTATATGGGTCTCTCATGGATTTTGATCTTATCCTCTGAAGCTAACCTGGTCGCGACCAGGTTAGCTTTGCAGCGTCAGTTGCCATGGTGATTGAAAGTTAACTTGCTTTGTAGTACGGCTAAACCAGGTTTAAACTCAAACTTACTCGGATAAGGCATTAAACTAGCTTCGTAGTACAGGCTACTGAGTAGTTGTTTTGTAATTCAGTAGCTGCAGTAAAATGTGTTGTACATTTACACACCATAAATATGGAGTCTAGGTCTGTTTGAAGCTCCTGGACAGACTGACCACTGGGAACCTCTGACCCCTCCTGGTGGACTCTGGAGAACACATGAAGTATTAGGTCATATAATGTCACACACGCACATACACACACACACACACACACACACACACACACACACACACACACACACACACACACACACACACACACACACACACACACACACACACACACACACACACACACACACACACACACACACTGAAATCCACTGTAAATTAGGGATGCACGATATGGATTTTTTTCAGCCGATACGATAACCGATAAATATCTGCTTCTCCTGGCCGATAACGGATACAATAACCGATAATTATTTCACATGCTTGTATTTAAAGAAATAAGTTCTTAACCTGTATTTTATGCACACCTGGGGTGACAAAAGACAGATGTGTTGAGCAAAGATGGGTAAAGATAAAGACTATTCCATAGCACTGACCTAACCAAATCTAACTGACATCACTACTGTGAACACAAAACAAAGAGCACTTCTGATATAATATACAGTATATGACTGTTTTAGTAAAGTATCACTCAATTAAACAATACAAAAAATAAAGGCTTTTATTGAACTGAACCGCTTAGTCTGCAGATAAAACACAATGACAAAAGGCATATATGTAACTATGGATGTGAGGCAGAGCAATGCTGCAAAAGAAAATATGTTAAGCAAAACCCTTCTGGAAACTGGATAGTTAATTGTAATAAAAGAAGAAACTAAATCAACAGAGTATCATGACTTCTTTCCTCTGTTCAGTAGAATCAAATAAACTCATCTGTTTTCAGTTCTTACCTTTGCTCAGTAGGCTGCTGTCCATCTTTGAAACTAGGAGGATGATCCATAGAAAAGTCACTCTTCATGGACACACAGCTGGGTACAGGGGAGTCTGCTCTCTCCTGCTGGATCCTGCTAAGGATTGATGAAACAGGGTTGTGGCAGTGAACATGTTAGAGAAGCAGGGTTTTGACCAGTAGGTTGCCAGTTTGAATCCCAGTACCAACTTTCAAAGTCAGAGTGAATAATTCTTTCTCCACCCTGTGCAACTACCACCACTCGACCTTGAGCAAAGATCTCAACCCCCAGACGGATCTGGTAGCTGCTCAGTGACCACCAGGGGGCTAGCTCAGGGTTTGACCAAGGGGCAAGCCCACCACCTTTCCCCTGAAGATGCGGAAGTCTTTGTTTAAGCTGTAATTCCTCGAATGGCCACTTGAGGCAGGACTCAGAAGTCCTGTCGTTCCTGTTAAAATGCCCCAACAGTAATTAAACATCTTTACAGCCTGGACCGAAACATGGTTTTGGTCTATATAGCTAATTTCACCTTTTCATAACAACTGTAGGGGGGTCAATTTTTGCATAACTCAGCCGTTTACATTTAATAAAGGTTTAAAGTTATGCATAATTAAGGGAGTGGCCCGGTTGAGTGACAGGCGGCCATACTGCCACTGGATAGTGCTTTATGGTTAGTTGTTGTCTGAGCTGTGGTCGTGTTTGTGGTGTTGCAGTCTTTTTGTCCATTTGATCCTGCAGCTGTAGCCTTGTCTCCTGCATACAAAACCATTGTCTGACACATTTTAATTCCATCTGTTTTGGAGTCTGGTCCGTCTGGTTATGCCAGCGAGCTAATCCAGCTCACGAAGCAGAGACGCAGACCGCACTGACCGGCTGCACTCCTGTGTTAGTTAGCGATAATAACAATACGACGTCCAGTCGGATATTTTCAAAATAAAACAATTCTGCACAAGTATAAAGCACACAGAAACTACAGTATGAAGACAAAGCTGTTGTGAAATGTCTATTTTATCCTTTTTTTTATTTTCTTATGTCATCCTCATCATCATCTTATGTGAAGCACTTTGAACTGCATCTGTGTATGAAATGTGCTATACAAATAAACTTGACTTGACTTGACTATGTCTGTTCAGTAGAATCAAATAAACTCATCTGTTTTCAGTTCTTACCTTTGCTCAGTAGACTGCTGTCCATCTTTGAAACTAATAGGACGATCCATAGACCAGTCACTCTTCATGGACACACAGCTGGGTACAGGGGAGTCTGCTCTCTTCTGCTGGATCCTGCTAAGGATTGATCAAACAGGGTGGTGGCAGTGAACATGTTAGAGAAGCAGGGTTTTGACCAGTAGGTTGCCAGTTTGAATCCCAGTAACAACTTTGAAAGTAAACTTTGAATATGTAACTCTTTCTCCACCCTGTGAAACTATTAGGCCTTGAACAAAGATCTCAACCCCCAGACTGTTCTGGTACTGTAGCTGCTCAGTGACCAACAGCAGAAGGCTGTTGTTATACTGAGCAGCTCTGGTATGAATATGTAACTATGGATGTGAGGCAGAGCAATGCTGCAAAAGAAAATATGTTCAGAAAAACCCTTCTGGAATCTGGAAGTTTTAAAGTGGACAGAACCTTGCAGATACTGTTCTATAAGACATGCATCCAGAGTGTGCTGACTTTCTGTATTCAGTGTTGGGGAGGAGCACTAAGTGTGCAGAACAAGAATAAATTAGACAGGGTTGCTAAACTAGGAGGTAAGATAACTGGTGAACCAATGTGCAATATTACCATCATGTCAGATCAGAACACCAGGAAATTGGCAGAAAAGATCATAGGTGATCCACTGCACCCCCTATGGTCTGACCCCCTATGGCACTCTTGCCTTCAGGGCGAAGGTACTGTATGCCCAGGATGAAAACTAAACGAGGCATTACATCCTTCGTCCCACGCAGCATTCAGCTGCTTAACAAGCTTTAGCTCATAGCTTGATTTCTTAGCACTTTGAATTTGCACCTTGCACCTTGTGCCTTATTGATCATGCAATTTTATGCTTTTTTATGATGTATGTATTTTATGCTTATATATTTTTATTTTTTATATGTTGTGCTTTATGTGTGCCTGTGTTCTTTTTGGGCTCTCCCTGTGCATAACAAATTCCCTGAGGGGCAATAAAGGTTTCATTCATTCATTCATTCATTCATTCATTCATAGTTAATTGTAATAAAAGAAGAAACTAAATCAACAGAGTATCATGACTTCTTTCCTCTGTTCAGTAGAATCAAATAAACTCATCTGCTTTCCGTTCTTACCTTTGCTCAGTAGACTGCTGTCCATCTTTGAAACTAATAGGATTATCCATAGACCAGTCACTCTTCATGGACACACAGCTGGGTACAGGGGAGTCTGCTCTCTCCTGCTGGACTGGCCTTCAACACAACAGAGACAGACAGAGCTTTGACTCTGGATAATGAAGGGTTAATGATGTCACTGCTGAGCTGTAATGATGTCACTGCTGAGCTGTAATGATGTCACTGTTGAGATGTATTCAAGATTCAAGATTTTTATTGTCACTCCATGGTACAAGTATCACGTGTGAAATTCTTGTGCTGTGGACTCCGTTTACAACGTAAGACAGGTCAGAGACAGTGCGCATAGGTGCACATAGGTGCACATGTCATGTGCATACTTTAGACGTGCTTCTACATCTTAAATTTGACGTATTTGACATACAGGTGCAAATAGCATATACCTTATTAAACATACAATTAAACAATAGACATACGTAATGGTAGCAGTCACTGCTACCATACGTACCATATGTATGTACCATACCATATGGGTAATACGTACCATACGTATGTACGTAATACGTACATACGTAATGTCACTGCTGAGCTGTAATGATGTCACTGTTGAGATGTAATGATGTCACTGCTGAGCTGTAATGATGTCACTGCTAAGCTGTAATGATGTCACTGCTGAGCTGTAATGATGTCACTGCTGAGCTGTAATGATGTCACTGCTAAGCTGTAATGTCAATGCTGAGCTGTAATG
This sequence comes from Poromitra crassiceps, assembly GCF_964638095.1. Lineage (NCBI taxonomy): Eukaryota > Metazoa > Chordata > Actinopteri > Beryciformes > Melamphaidae > Poromitra > Poromitra crassiceps. The sequence continues at coordinate 8,703,399 of NC_139637.1, forward strand.
ATGTCACTGCTGAGCTGTAATGATGTCACTGCTAAGCTGTAATAATGTCACTGCTGAGCTGTTCTGGAGTCTGGTCCATCTGGTTATGCCAGCGAGCTAATCCAGCTCACGAAGCAGAGACGCAGACCGCACTGACCGGATGCACTCCTGTGTTAGTTAGCGATAATAACAATACGACGTCCAGTCGGATATTTTCAAAATAAAACGATTCTGCACAAGTATAAAGCACACAGAAGCCTTTGAAAATGTTTTCTTTTGCTATATCCCCTAGTTGTTATCATCTGAAACTGTGGAACAGCCACACTGCCGGCAGCCATGTTTGGCTCTAGTGTGCCTGGCACCAGGTGCAGCTGTGACGTCACGAGCTCATGCAAAATGGCCATATTGGATGATAATGTATCGGTCCGTTAAATATGGTGCATTCTTACTGTAAATGCTGCTATGATTATTGGATGTGATGTTTTGAGAGAAGAAACTAAATCAACAGAGTATCATGACTTCATTCCTCTGTTCAGTAGAATCAAATAAAACTCATCTGTTTTCAGTTCTTACCTTTGCTCAGTAGACTGCTGTCCATCTTTGAAGTGAAGAGGATTATCCATAGACCGGTCACTCTTCATGGACACACAGCTGGGTACAGGGGAGTCTGCTCTCTTCTGCTGGATCCTGCTAAGGATTGATCAAACAGGGTGGTGGCAGTAAACATGTTAGAGAAGCAGGGTTTTGACCAGTAGGTTACATTTAATAAAGGTTTAAAGTTATGCATAATTAAGGGCGTGGCCCGGTTGAGTGACAGGCGGCCATACTGCCACTGGATAGTGCTTTATGGTTAGTTGTTGTCTGAGCTCTGGTCGTGTTTGTGGTGTTGCAGTCTTTTTGTCCATTTGATCCTGCAGCTGTAGCCTTGTCTCCTGCATACAAAACCATTGTCTGACACATTTTACTCTCATCTGTTTTGGAGTCTGGTCCGTCTGGTTATGCCAGCGAGCTAATCCAGCTCACGAAGCAGAGACGCAGACCGCACTGACCGGCTGCACTCCTGTGTTAGTAATGTCAATACTGAGATGTAATGATGTCACTGCTGAGCTGTAATGATGTCACTGCTGAGCTGGAATGATGTCACTGCTGAGCTGTAATGATGTCACTGCTGAGCTGTAATGTCACTGCTGAGATGTAATGATGTCACTGCTGAGCTGTAATGGTGTCACTGCTGAGCTGTAATGATGTCACTGCTGAGCTGTAATGATGTCACTGCTGAGCTGTAATGATGTCACTGCTAAGCTGTAATGATGTCAGTGCTGAGCTGTAATGATGTCACTGCTAAGCTGTAATGATGTCACTGCTGAGCTGTAATGATATCAGTGCTGAGCTGTAATGATGTCACTGCTAAGCTGTAATGATGTCACTGCTAAGCTGTAATGATGTCACTGCTAAGCTGTAATGATGTCAGTGCTGAGATGTAATGATGTCACTGCTGAGCTGTAATGGTGTCACTGCTGAGCTGTAATGATGTCACTGCTGAGCTGTAATGATGTCACTGCTGAGCTGTAATGATGTCACTGCTAAGCTGTAATGATGTCACTGCTGAGCTGTAATAATGTCACTGCTAAGCTGTAATGATGTCAATGCTGAGCTGTAATGATGTCACTGCTGAGCTATAATGATGTCAGTGCTGAGCTGTAATGATGTCAGTGCTGAGCTGTAATGATGTCACTGCTGAGCTGTAATGATGTCACTGCTGAGCTGTAATGATGTCACTGCTGAGCTGTGAGATAGAGAACAGTTATCTCATCTTACCTCTTAGCTTTGGTCCAGCTGTCATGTTCCTCAGACAGAGAGAGCCCCTCCTCTCTCTCCTCACACTGACTCATAGTGGAGCCAACAACACCTTCACACAAACACACCAACAAGCTGTTAGCTGCACTCAGTCATTACTACAAGCTGTTATTACAGGATACATTTACAAAAACATACACAGCTAACTTCAGCTAGCTAATTTCATTGGGAATTCAACATATTGCTATAATCAGAGCGAAATATAAACAATATAAACACATATTGCATAATTGCACCTCAAATTAGGTCAAAAAACACTTTGATGATGTCAACTCGGACAAACTGGAGATCTGAAATGATACCCGAATTTCTGACATGTAATTCCGACCTCGACAAGCGTTCAAATCATTTTTTACAGGTCAGAGCTAATTTTTCCAGTGTTCCAAGTTGTCTTGAATGCGGTATTAGACTCGGAGGATTGGCAGCCATCTTGGATTTGAGGTCAAATCTGACTTCCCTCCACATCTGAAAATAAACCTTATGGTAGGATATTCACTCACTATGTGAGAAATGTCATGCTTTTCTCAAAAAGTGCACAACTGTTATGAGCACATTTGAACATTAGACCCATGGGATCAGCGGCCATCTTGGATTTGAGGTCAAATCTTACTTCCCTTCCCTCCACATCTGAAAATAAGCATTATGGTATTCAATAACTATGTGAGAAATGTCATGCTTCTCTAAAAAAAAAACAGTGCAAAATTATTGTGGTTATCCACTGTACTATTTTTATTTACCTTCAACTACCAACCAACTCTTTTTTGTGGCAATTTCATCTCCATATTTGCAACAGTTAAATGTTTAGCCGAGCATCGATTGCATCTCAGCCTGTCCTGGAGGAGGGTCCCCAGTTGGGGTCTATGTTTGGCCTCTACGCTGCATCGGCCCTCACAAGGTTCCTCCTCTCCTTTAAGGTGAGGCAATCCAGGGGCTATACATTCACAGGTGGAAAGGTTAGGCTGCAGATTAGCCGTGATCGTATAGTGTTCAGGCTAAGATTAGACTAGATTAGAGTAGGTCAGGACAGGGCAGACTAGGCGGTAGATTAGTTCGATTTCTTCTGTGCTAGTTAGTTCTGGTTAAGGTTAGACTAGTCAGAATGTCTACAGTTGACTGATTGAGTAGCAGCTGTGCCAAAGGGCGATAATCCAGTACTATCGTTTGTCATCTATTCAGTGGCATCATAACGCCAGGTAATTATAATATATGATAATATGATAATTGGGAGTACCAAATTTTAATTTTGCTTAATATATGACCCATATTATGTTTCTAAACTGACCCCTGTGACTATTCGTGATACTGATTTCAACCATATCGCCCAGCCCCAGACAGTATACCCTGTCTATAATATACCCTGTCTATTCTGCTCTCTCACAGCTGTATTTTATCTATGTGTTTGCCAGTGTAGGAATTTAGCCAGGGGCCACACACACACACACACACACACACACACACGGCAAAAATGCCCCCAAGAAATCTCAGATTAATTCCCCTAAAAAACATGATCATGAGGCAAGAATTGCCCCCAATATTTTGATAATTGTATTTTCATTCAATACATTTAAATCACATCTGTATCAGACACTCAGCACCTGCAAGCTGGATGCCAGAATACAACGATGAAGAACACACACACAAACAGCGCTGTTGTTCACACTACACTTTAGCAACTTTATGCATTAATTACTATTTTTAAAGTGCCCCCAAAATGTTGTTAAAGCCCCCAATTTTTAGACCGTGAGGGCAAAAGTTGCCCCCAATATATTTCTTTAGAGAGTGAGAAGACAGACGCTGCTTATTCTCCTCTGTCAGTTCTGGGTGTGTTCATGTGATATGAGGGTGTGGCCTCATAACTTCGTGTCTAGTCTAGTCTGATATCATAATGGTCTACCTGAAAGAGTACTACTGTCTGTCCACTAGATGGAGACATTAACCACATCATCTACAGTGAAGTAAACTGCAGAGCAGCACACAATAATGCATGGAGCAGTAATTTAGATGTTATATCATTATATTATATACTATATGTAGATGATTTGATAATCGCATGTCATGTTTGTCTACTGTGGGCCACCGTAGTGTTTACATGCTAAGCCTATCAGCGTGCCTCTAGCCCGGTGTGTGTCTGAGTACCGGTAGCGTGTAGCCAGTTCGATATCACATGCCAATGTATCTGCACGCAACTCTCGCTATTAAAACTAGTAATCAGTTCACAGTGTGATCCTTGACTCACACACCACACATGAAGAAGAGTTTACATGGTGTCAGAATTAGGTACGAACTCATCGCCTGTGTGAGTATTTTTTTCGCCTGACAACCGGTTTCTTTTTGCCGGGGAGAGACGAGACCATAGTCAGACAACATGGCGGACGGCTTTCGCAGACCGGACCCCGTTGTTTTTGATGAAAACGTTGCAGAAAGCTGGCGAAACTTCGAGAGGGAGTATGATATTTTTGTTGCAGCAGCACATTATGACAAGCCTGCGAAGACAAAGGCTTATATACTCCTTAACCTCGCTGGACCAGAAGCAGTTGAGCGGGAGTGTTCATTTGTTTATGCAGCGGAGGTGCGTGCACCCGGGGACGGCGGAGCAGTGCTTGCCCGTGCGGAGTCCCGGGAGGACCCGGAGTGTTTGAAGAGGAAGTTTCGAGAGATCTGCAATCCCCAAAGCAACAGGACAATGGAAAGACACAAATTCCACTCGAGAAACCAGAAGCAAGGAGAGAGTATCGAGTCATTTTTCACTGATCTGAAGATGAAAGCAAAAAGGTGCCACTTTGGAGATTTGACTGACGAGCTAATCTGTGACCGGATTGTGTGTGGCATTATTAGTGACTCTTTAAGAAAATCTCTGCTGAGAGATAGTGAACTAACACTTGCCAAAGCAATCTCACTCTGTCGAATCCATGAGACAGAAGAAAATAGCAAGACGCTAGCCACACAAGCCACCAGTGTCGATGCAGTGAGGCCATTTCAAGGCAGAAAGCACCAGTCAAAACCACAGCCATTCTCCCAGGCCATCACAAGATGCAACAACTGTGGAGGTAGTCATGCTGCTAAGCGGGAAAAGTGTCCAGCTTTCGGACAACAGTGTCATCATTGCAACAAGCTAAACCACTACAAGAGCTGCTGCAAGTCTAAACCACGCAGCCAAAGCAGTACAAACAGAAAGCCTTACAGACAGTCTGTGCATGAAGTGACAGTGGAGCAGCCCACATATGAAGATGAAACGTTTTATGTGGACGGTGTCGAGGTCGATAACTGTGTTGACTGTGTCAATTCATATGCAAATGAGAAGGACGAAGGATTCGTCACAATACATATAAATGGCAGGTCAACAGAAATGAAAGTGGACACATCAGGAGCAAAATGCAACGTTATGTCACAAGAGACGTTCAAACATGTGGCTGACGGTGAGCAGCTTGTAAAGCAGAGGAAAGCTACAAACCTCGTTGCTTTATGGTGGAACCAGAATTGAAACACACCACACATGAAGAAGAGTTTAAACTTTACACTATATAATTCAATGACGAGTGAGAATAGACCCTTTTCACGTGGGCCATTTTTTGTGAAAAAGGCAGAATAAACACAGGTGCAAGCAAAACACTAATGAGGGTTTCCAAATTCCAATGGAAGTTTGAAAGCCTCATTAGTGTTTTGCTTACACCTGTGTTTACCCTGCCTTTTCCACACAAAATGGGCCCCGTGAGAAGGGTCTATGAGAGTGCATCTAAAATCTGTCTGACGTCACAGTCTGCAATATCAAAAAGGTTAGTATACTTATACATCCACACTTTTTTTTCTCAAGAGTAGGATTGATTCTAAAACCAACATTTGTTGTCTATCTTTTAGAGAGAGAGAGAGAGAGACAGAGAGACAGAGAGAGAGAGAGAGAGAGAGAGAGAAGACAGACTGCTTATTCTCCTCTGTCAGTTCTAGGTGTGTTCATTTGATATGACGGTGCAGCGGCGGCCTCATAACTTCAGGGTAAACAAGTCTAGTTTTGAATCAGTTTTTTTACACGGAGAAAACTCTTTTTAGTCTAAATAAGCAAATAGGCTAACAGTTTTAACAGTGTTAACAGTCTCATTAAAGAGTCAAGTTAGAGTAAAAGTGTCAGTAAAGTACTGTTACAATAGCCTACCTTCAGCTGGAGAAAATAATCTGCGACACACCGAACAAGGAAATGATGAACTCGGAGGGCAGAGAGAGAGAGAGACAGAGAGAGAGAGAGAGAGAGAGAGAGAGAGAGAGAGAGAGAGAGAGAGAGAGAGAGAGAGAGAGAGAGAGACTAGCGAAAGGTTAGTGAGCGGTTGTGACAGGAAAAGGATATGGGACACAACCACAACCTCTGCACATCTTGTACATCAGACACTATAGCCTTAACCTTGCTTGCAAGATGAATAACCTCGCGAGATCAAAAGAGATTCTCTCGAGGTTTAGTGAAATGTGGAGCTAAACCGTCCATCTGGCAGCGTCAGGTTAACATAGCCTAGGCCAGTGGTTCTCAAATGGGGGTCCGGGGACCCCCAGGGGTCCGTGGCACTTTGCCAGGGGGTCCACGAAAGGTTTTCAGGAAAATAAAAAAAATATTTATATATTTTTTTGCAAAAGCTTCATAGTTCAACAAAAATATTTTATGCTTTAAATTTAAAATGGTTCATGGATTAAATTCTAATCTAACAAACCTATCAATTTAAAAGTCAAGCACGTTACCATGGAAACAATTAAAGGAGAACTTACCTCCAAAACACTTTTTTTCAGCTTTTAACCAATATATATGACTTTGGGGGTGATGTGTGAAGAATTCTGGTCAGAATTTCCACATTTGACACCAAACTGTTGCCATTTTACCATTTGTATCATTTTTCAGCAGCATATCTGGCATAAGCGCCCTCTAAGGGTCGAACACTGCTTTTTTTTTTTTCCTCAAATGAATGGGAGATTAGGGGCACACTGACGTCACAGTGTTCCCAAAGACTATGGGATTTCAAGATAATTACTCCCCTACCCCCCCTGTACCCTTTCGGCTCCTCAGAACTCCAAGCCTAAAATACTGAACCAAACGTCGTCAAAGTTGGCACATGTCTTAATTATAGTTAGTTTCACGCTGAATGTGTCACTACTTTATTAATATCTTACCTGGATAAGCTCGAATGATGATGTTTATATTATCAGTCCGAGTTGGAAGCACTGTCTCCAGCCCAGTCAGGCGGGAGAGACTGTATCCTCATCATCCTCATGCACGAGCCCCAAGCTCCGGGGGCACGCGCAGCAGCAGCTGGGCTCTCTGTGCTCTCTCGGCCAGAGCAGAGAGAGCAGAGAGAGCACAGTCTAACATTTCCGCAAACAAATCTCATGGCAGTTTAGCGCACATGTAAAATATAACGCTATACTACGACGTGACAACGTGACAAAGCTTCTCTAAACACATCGGCTACTATCATATATTTCCCTGCATCCCTCCTACTGAGATTATATCGGTATTGAGTTTAGACAGACTGAATGCGCGGAGGAGGAGGAGGAGAGATCTGCAGCTGTGCCCTGAGAGACACTCGCCTCGCTCCGAGTATAGCAGGCTACTCAGCTACTGACGCTGTGCCCGTCTGTGAAAAGCGTCCTGTCCAGTCGCACCTTCGCAAACAGATGCGGGATTCCCTCAATCCTGTACCCAATCTCAGACTGTATTGAGCAGAAAAATCGCACACCAGCTATTTCTGTGTGTGTTTGTTTGTTGCTCCGTGAGGTTACAGAGCGCCCCATGCATGCAGGAGGAGGAGGCTGTTTCGCCAGCCCGGGTCTGGCAGGAGGGAGGCGGGGGAGAACGCAGCCGAGAGAACGCAGCTGAGAGGAAAACTTTTGCAAAGAATCATGGAAAAGGGAGAAACGAAAATTAAAAACGGATTTGATGGCGCGATTTATGGCAAATTGGACGAGGGAATGGAGAAATGGAGAAATCTCGCTTTGTGATTACATAAGCTGAGAGCGGGGCGTTTGTCCTCACTGTGCTGTGTGCTGCGAGCAGCGAGGCTCTTTTAACGTAAGTTTAGACAAGCCACGCACACACACATGGGACAAAAATAATTAAATTTCTAGTTCGCCACTGAATGGCCAAATTGATATAACTTTCAACCATTTTAAGCAATGCTGTTTCCATACAGACCACCAGCGTTGGCTAGTTGTTGATATTTATAAAGATATTGCCCCTCTCAAATAAATTATTTTTGAGGCGGTAGGCAAACTGTAATGGCGTCGATTTCTGAAAAAAAATCTTGACTTGAACACAGCCAAAGAGTTTAGTATAGACAAGAGCATATGTCATTTCTTGGTTTTTTCCATAGGTATTTTCAAATCACTGTTCTGATACATATCTGGGGGGTTAGTCCCCCTTTAACCTCGCTGGACCAGAAGCAGTTGAGCGGGAGTGTTCATTTGTTTATGCAGCGGAGGTGCGTGCACCCGGGGACGGCGGAGCAGTGCTTGCCCGTGCGGAGTCCAGGGAGGACCCGGAGTGTTTGAAGAGGAAGTTTCGAGAGATCTGCAATCCCCAAAGCAACAGGACAATGGAAAGACACAAATTCCACTCGAGAAACCAGAAGCAAGGAGAGAGTATCGAGTCATTTTTCAGTGATCTGAAGATGAAAGCAAAAAGGTGCCACTTTGGAGATTTGACTGACGAGCTAATCTGTGACCGGATTGTGTGTGGCATTATTAGTGACTCTTTAAGAAAATCTCTGCTGAGAGATAGTGAACTAACACTTGCCAAAGCAATCTCACTCTGTCGAATCCATGAGATGACAGAAGAAAATAGCAAGACGCTAGCCACACAAGCCACCAGTGTCGATGCAGTGAGGCCATTTCAAGGCAGAAAGCACCAGTCAAAACCACAGCCATTCTCCCAGGCCATCACAAGATGCAACAACTGTGGAGGTAGTCATGC
>NC_139637.1:8717177-8904677 GCF_964638095.1 Poromitra crassiceps
TTAAATGACAATTATATGGTCGATTCATAGTATAGGACGAATCAGCGTGACGTCACTTGCCACCCAGAAATGCGGAACCCCACAGCAGTTAATAGTATGAGTTGTGCCAAACAAACGTTAAAGGAACACTCCGCCCATTTTCAACCAGCTTTGTATCATTAGAACATCAGTAGTATATCAGAAAACTGTAAACGGTTTTGAAGTCTGTCATTTAATTTGACAGTTATTGAGTGTTAAAGTGTGGACCAGTGACATCACTGGTCCACACTAACTCAAATTAATTACTCATGAACTCAAATCAACTCTCAATAACTGTCAAACTATTCATCATTTATCTAGTTTGACAGTTATTGAGAGTTGATTTGAGTTAATGAGTTATTAACCTTGCACCCATAATCATTTCAGCCGGGCTTCAAAAATAAGGTGGATAAAAAGTAAAAATGTAAAAAAAAAAAAGTGAAACAACAACAACAACACTGGCAGGTGTTGGACGGCAGGCGGACAGGAGAGACATCGCCGCCCTCTGGGATACCAATCAACCAGCCAGACAACCAACCAACCAACCACACAGCGAGCCAGTCAGCCAATCAGTAGGTCAGTCAGGCGGGCAGAGAGTCAGACAAAACCCAAAACAAAGATGGCCACCACCACAGGAAGCCGCGTTTTGGAACGGTTTGGTGTTTTTTGATTGAGTTAGCGGGACAGGAAGGAAGGAGCAAGAGACACAGAGGGACAAGTGTTACCAAAGGTTACCATGGTTCACCAAACGTTACCAAGGGTTACCATTCATTACCAATATGTTTACCAACAATTACCATGGCTTACCATTGATAGCCAAGGATTACCATGGTTACAGAGTGACAACATTAAGAGCAGAGTTAAAAGGAAGGTTAGGTTTTGGATATACAGCCGCTAGTTGAAATGAACAGCAACGTTTAAGTTTAATGGTGAGAAATGAGTTGTGTTATTGCAAATGTCTCTTACGGTTTACTAGGCACTCATTAGGTTTGTTGTGTGTAAACTCATATTCCAATTGTTCTAACATATGAAGTAATCCACTGTCTTCAATTGGTATTGTAAAAAGAAGCTATCTGGATATTTATGATTAAACAGCGTGTAGAAGTTGAGTTATATGAAGAAGCCATCGTGCAGAAGATGAGCTTCTACCAGCTCAGATCTCTTTACATGGTAATGGTAAGTAATGGAGTCACTGCGTTTGGCTAGAGCTGCTGGTCAGTCCTCGGCTCTATTGCTGCTAGATCTGTCAGACACAGTTAGCCACCTAATCCTCCTCTCCACACTCACTGAGCTTGGTATCTCAGGATCTGCCCTCTGCTGGTTGAGGTCCTACCTCTTCTCATATCACTGTTATGCTGAAGACACCCAGCTCTCCCTATCATTCCTGCCAGCATGAGGCCACTCACATTACAGGCAAATCCAAGTTGGTGATAAAGTCATTAATCATCATTATCTTGATTGGTTTCCCAAATCTGATTTGGGAGTGTGACCGCACTGCCACAAATCAGCCTATCTGCATGGGTTGCTATGGTAACGACGTGGGCGTCAGTAAATACGTATGTTGGTGATGTGGTTTTCCTGCGCAGAAGCATTTGATGACGAGTTGCGAGTGACGTTCAAATCAGATTTGGTGGATCTGCGCGTCCGCACTGAAGACACATCAGTCAAAAGCACATTTAAAGCAGATTGGAAACTACCTCCATATGTGGTTTGGGACAAGTGACACAAATCAGACTTGGAGCGTCCAGACTCATAAAACCAATCTGGATAAAGTCATAAATAGGTCACTAAAGTTCACAAATCAGATTTGGCCTCCTAGTCTGAACATGGCCTAGCTCTCTATCTTTAAGAAGAGACTCCAGACCCTGCAGCTCTTTAACCAACACCTTCACACTTGATGAGCATGAAGGATGAAAGGATGAAAAAGGGATGATAGATACATGAATGTTAATAGCATGAATGGTGATGAATGAGGGACATGAATGATAAATAAATCCTCTGCACTCTGTGGTGCCTGGTGACACCTGGGTCCATTCAGACTCAAGCTTGGCCTCATGGCACTTCCTCATGTTGTTGTCTTCTGACTAGATCATTGCTTGTGTTGTATAAAGCTCAGATGTACGTCTCTTTGGATAAAAGTGTCTGCTAAGTGAATTTGTAACCTCGTAACATTGTAACACTGTAAATTGTAACACTGCAAATTGTAACATTGTAACACTGTAAATTGTAACATTGTAACATAGGAGTGTAAACAGAGCTCTTAGTATTGAGTCACTAAAGCTCCTGGTTTAAAAAAAGAGGCAGAGCTTCATCTTAATCTAGAGGGAAATCAGGAGACAGTGATGTCAGCGTGAGCTGAACCTGGAAGCATGGCACAGGGTCAAGGGTCAATTCACTTTCTATTCAGCCAGTTAAGCTGCTGGATTCAATCCACAAACTGAGAACAAAATCTTGAAAAAGGTTCATTCATGCTGTCTTGAAAGAAATCAATGAGAATCAAGACTCTATGACTGACCAATGGACAGAAGCTTGACTTCACTGGTTGAAATGAATTTGAGCCAAACCATGCACACAACTCATTTGATATTTGATAAACAATTTGTTTCTACCTGGTGCTCTCTTGCATTTTGCAATTTGATCCTTCTTTAATCTGTTTTCAATTAATTCCGGTTAGCTTTTACTTGTTTTATTCCCTGTCAAACACTTAATAACTCGACCTGCAAAAGTGCTAAAGAAATAAAACATAATTATTAATGTATTTATATTATTGCCAAACACCACTGTCTTTCTCACTAAGCATGTGGTGTACGCCCATGTGTTACTTCTTCAGATGATATTTGACATGACATGATATGACTGAGGGAAGGCAGAAAGTAGCTTGATTAGTTGATGCAGTAGCACTTCATTGCTACTGTGCAGACTTTTTGCACTAAATTATCAACTGAACACTCAGCACTTTGTATTGTTTTTATAACTTTGAATCATGCAGGGAAGTTTTGCTGATCGTGGCTCTTTAACAGCAACACTCTTCATATTCCTCGTCTGCTGACTTGCTTTGTGTTGAGTGTGAAGTCTTCAAACTAAATCAATTATAGATTTATCGGTTAAAATTAGACCTTTGCAGCTCGGACTCAGCAGGGAAATAAAACAGAATATGAGCACATCAAACATGAAATAAAAATAAAGTTTCCTCAGTTGTCAGCAGCAGAGGGAGCCAGAGAGCTGTTGAAGAAGATGAGAGACTGTGATGTTGACAGACAGACATCACATAACTACACATTTACTCATTTACTGTGTAGTCATGTTTTGTTATTTTAGTTTCCATAATTAAGGTTTCTCTTCTAATTTAATTTAATCCAGAGCAGTGGTTCTCAATGTGAGGTCCGGGGGGACCACCAGAGGTCTTTGAGGAGGTTCCAGGTGGTCCCAAGCAAACTGATGAATTAAATTTCCAAGAAGTGAACACAAATAGATGTAGAAGAATGACTGTTTTGATGACAGTTTCTCTGTTATCTCTTCAATACAGACACATGTACATCAATGTGTCCAGAGAAACAACTGACTAGATCATTATACAAAACCAACATGCAGGAAACTGATTCCAACTGTGTAGTTAACCATGCCCATTGTTATTGTCACATGACCCCACAGCTTCACTTCTCCCTCCCTAGAGAGCTCTCACACACACACACACACACACACACACGCGCGCGCGCGCACACACACACACACACACACACACACACACACACAGAGAGAGTCTCTGCCGAGTGTGGGAAAAAAACAGAGTGGATGGACCAAACCACTTTGGCGCACATTGCGGGGGTGGGGGGTGTCAACAGCCTATCAGAATGCGGTATGTGTGGTGGCCACGTGGGTCACTTGTAAATCTGACCAATCAACAACCACACACGTGCGCTAGACAGAAGAATGGACGCATTGCAAAACGTTGTAAATGTGTCTCTAATCTTGATATGAAACAGTTAGAGATGAGGTGTAGAGGCTCTGCTGTGCTGTGGCAACATGTTGGAAGTTAACTGAAATCATTTGACTCCTCAAATCATCAAACTCACAGTTTTTACCACACACACACACACACACACACACACACACACACACACACACCACACACACACACACACACACACACACACACACACACACACACACACACACACACGTTTTGTATTAAATAATAGTGAAATAAGCAGAATGGGTCAGATTTGTTTAATAGCAGATCATATCAACAAGATATGATTTGATTTGAGGAACATTGTAATCACATGTTAAGTCAAAGTTATTAAAAAGTATAGAATCAAATGTTTGAAACCAACACGATCAAACAATGTGAATTTAACCTTAAATTGTTGGAAACATGAGAGATGTTTAGTTTGGTGACATGAATAAAATACAAACATAACAAAGGTCCAAAAGAAAGAGATTTTAACCTGTCAATCATCAACAACAGACTGTGTGTGTGTGTGTGTGAGTGTGAGAGATCCTGTACAGAGTGAAGCATCATGTCAGCAGCTGTGTTTGGTCACAGTGTGTTTCTCTCTCACTCCTCTAACTAACACAGAGACACTGAGTCACCATAAGAACAGACAGTAAACCCAGGGTACAGAGGTTCAGTGAAGGTGCAGTTAAACGTGTGGAGATGAATCAGTTTGTCAGAGGAAACATTGTAGAAGGACAGAGAGCCAGCAGGCCAGTCAAGATACACTGCGACTCTGTTAGTGACAGAGGAGGAGGGGAGAGGTTTGTCTGTGTCTCTGTTATTGTGCAGGGCAGTGTAACCATCATCAGAGCACCTCAGACTCCAGGACTTTTCATTATGTCCAAGCCTGCTGTCATCACCCACTCCTCTCCTACTGATTCCTCTGTAAGTCACTCCTATAAGAACCACTCCTTCCCTCTCCACCTCCCAGTAACAGCGACCAGTCAAACCATCTCTACACAGCAGCTGAGCCCAGCTGTCAAATCTCTTTGTGTGATCAGGACATGGCTGCTCCTCTGTCACCCTCATCACCTTTCTGTTGTCTTCAGACAGGAGGAGGAATCTGTTTGCTGTGTTTGGGTCCAGTGTGAGTTCACAGGCATCTGATGAGAGAACAAGACTCAATACAGAAACTCTTTTGATTCTAATAGAGCTGTTTATTATCTGTTGATTTATGAACACTTTGATCTTTAATTTCTTCACACTTTCATGGTGACACATTCTATCAGCCATCATCTTCATTCACAGCAGGACTGAATGAAGAGATGTCACAAGCTGCTGTGAGGGACTTTCCATGTCAGCAGTTGACTGTTTAATACTTTATTTAGCTGAAACAAAGGAGGCTATTCTGATGTTTCTGTCAAAGCAGAACACTGCTTTTAACACCATTGATATCATTTATATAGTCAAACATGTTCAAGTCCAAACTCTACTTCAATCTGCCTTTTCTCATGTTGATACCAGAGTAGGACACACACACACACCACAGACACACCGCACGCACGCACCACACACACACCACACACACGTACGCACGCACGCACGCACACACCACACACACCACACGCACAGACACCTCACCTCACCCCACACACACACCGCACATGCACGCACACACCACACACGCACGCACCACACACACCACACGCACAGACACCTCACCTCACCCCCCCCCACACACACACACACACACCGCACGCACACACACACACACACCGCACGCACACACACACCACACACGCACGCACACACACACACACATCACCCCCCCACACACACAGACACCCCCCCCCCACACACACATCACCCCCCCCCACACACAGACACCTCACCCCACACACACACACATCACCCCCCCACACACACAGACACCTCACCCCCCCACACACATCACCCCCCCCCCCCACACACACACAGACACCTCACCCCCCCCACACACACACAGACACCTCACCTCACCCCACACCCCCCCCCCCCCCCCCCCCCACATACACACACAGACACCTCACCCCCCCCCACACACACACACCTTACCCCACACACACACATCACCCCCCCCACACACACACACAGACACCTCACCCCCCCCCACACACACACCTCACCCCCCCCCCCCACATACACAGACACCTCACCTCACCGCACACACACAGACACCTCACCCCCCTACACACACACATTACCCCCCCCCCCACACACACACCTCACCCCCCCCCCACACACAGAAACCTCACCCCACACACACACATCACCCCCCCACACACAGACACCTCACCACCCCACACACACAGAGAAAACATCACCTCACCCCACACACACACATCACCCCCCCCACACACACACCTCACCCACACACATCACCCCCCCCCCACATACACACATTACCCCCCCCACACACACACACCCACAGACACACAAACACCTCACCCCCCCCCCCCCCCACACACACACACCTCACCTCACCCCACACATCACCCCCCCACACACACAGACACCTCACCTCACCCCACACACACACATCACCCACCCACACACACACACACACAGACAGCTCACCCCCCACACAACCCCCCCCCACACACACACACACCTCACCCCGCACACACACACATCACCCCCCCCCCACACACACACAGACAGCTCACCCCCCCACACACACACAGACACCTCACCTCACCCCACACACACACATCACCCCCCCCCCACACACACACACACACACACACCGACACCTCACCCCCCCACACACACAGACAGCTCACCCCCCCACACACACCTCACCCCCCCACACACACACCTTACGTCAAGTTTCATGCTATTCGGCATAGCACCACCTACTGGCAAACACAGGAAGCGCTTTATCTCGATAACCGTTAGTCCGATCAACTTCAAACTTGGGGAAAGCGCTTGGGGCAGGTGTGGGCAACATGTTTTTCCTGAGGGCCATACTGGCTTACATCAAGTAAGTGAAGGGCCACACATTGGAGAGATCATACCTGCCAACACTCATGATTTTCGCGGGAGTCTCCCTATTTTTAACCCTCTCTCCCGTTGTGATTGGTAATATCTTGTTAATCTCCTGATATAATAGTGATACAAATCCAATGGCTGTAGTAGATGAGATTTATTAACATAATTCTGCCTTTTATTGAGTTTTTGGGGGTCATTTTGTTTTTCTTTGAGTCCGGCCCTGCCGCTAGAAATGAAATGTTATAACAGAAGTGAAGTATTGGCCAGAATGACATGAACATTTGGACACTTATTCAGCAGGTATCTTGTATGTTGTGTTCAGGTGCACTGAAAAAAAAAAAAAAAAAAAAAAATGCAATTTCATCGTGGGCCACATCGCATGCGTGGGCCGTATTTTGTCCATGTGTGGCTTAGGGGGACCTGATAGGGTGCAGTGCTGAATTTTGTGCAATTGGCATAGCGCCACCTACTGGCAACACAAATTTTGTTTATCTCGAGAACCATTCGGCGGATCGACTTCACACTCGGGGAATGCGCTGAGGGGGACCTCACGGATTTCAGTGCCGGATTTCATGCAATTCGGCATAGTGCCACCTACCGATACCTTACACACACACACACGCACGCACACGCACACACACACACACACACACAGCATAATACCAGCAAACACACACACACAGCATAATACCAGCAAACACACACACACACACACACACACACACACACACACACAGCATAATACCAGCAAACTAGATTTGAAGGCAGCATAGCGGCCTGATAATCAAGTATGTTATATATCCTATAATATAATAAAATTGCCTAGATGGATGGGCGGGCGTGTGGTGTCTGTCAGTCACGATTTGATTTAGTTTTGTGTCACCAAAGTGACATCGCCCGATGTCACTTTGGTGATGTTCAGTTCCAAAAAAATACCCTTAGACCGCAGGGTGTTAATATCCATATAATATTCCTATAGGGGTTGACAGTGTGTCTGTGACCTGAGGGTGTTAATATCCCTATAATATTCCTATAGGGGTTGACAGTGTGTCTGTGGTGCTTAAACCCAAACCCGTTCGGAGCCCAAGTGGCGCGTGGGTCAGAGTCCGTTTCAGACTGAAAACATAACTTGTCTGAGATGACAGGTTGAGAGGCGGGTCATAGTAGCATGTCGATGATTTTATTTGACAATTATGGGGACTGGATTGGGCTTTGGCCAATCCTGGCGTGTTCCGCCTCCAAATCGAGTGGGATTCAGGGTGTTGTGGCGCTCCCCTCGGGAAGAGCCTGGTGACGCGAGGTTTAGTGGCTGAGTGGAGCTCAGCGAGCCGCAGGCAGCCAGCTGCCGGAGTGGAGAGTGCAGCCCGTCGGCCTGGAATCTCCGAGGTGCGACCCCTGACAACCAAGCTCTCAGGCACGCGCCATTAACGCTATTGTGGTAAATACAATATTCCTGGAATGCGAGTTTTAACGAGCCAGTTACATTTCTTTGCATTCTTAGGCATAACCGTTTTCTTTATTGTGTATATCAACATACAAATGGTCAAGTTAGTAGTTAGTTTATGGGATAGGAATTCTGCCAGATGACAGGCACTAGGCGCCATTTTCTCCTTCATTTAGAAGAGAAAATTATCCTGAAATGAAGATTTGATTGACAGCTGCCATGTCGTGATATGATTGGATGAAATGGGGTAGAAATTCTATAGTACTATGTGACTTCCGCAAACTTTAGATTACTGTTATGAATGAAATCTTGAAAAATGAACTTTTGATGTGAAAAAGTGTGAAAAACTAAAGAAATTAGATTTGTGTGATTTTCTTTGCATACATTATTAAATAGGTGCACTGCATACCCAGGTATTTGAACTAAAAGAAAAGAAAATTCATTTTTGGGTTCAGCTCGACTTTAAAGCCCCATTCAGCAACTTTTCCAAGTTTTGCTATTGGGGAAACTGCGCCCTCTGGGTGCAATAGTCTGTATCAGTATCGCCATTCAAAGTCAACAAAACACAGCGCCAGTGTGACATTGAGTACTCACCACATGATGAAATAATAATCCATAGTTACGTGAAACGTCATTTTCAGCTTCCGCTGTACAGAGCATGCGCGGTATGCCGCTCATGCTATCTACGGGACGCAGGCACAAAATGCTTAGTGCCAGGAGAGGCCTTTGGAGGGCGCTGTGTGACCAATAGAGGCAACATTCTGCCTCTTAGAATACACTGGACCATCTTCAATGACTAAAAAGCTGTTATATTAGTTACTGATGGGGGTTTTAAAGCTCCCCTCCTGTCAGTTTCTCCTCCCTGTTTCACCTTTTATGTTCTATGAAAACGTACATGTGCACACGCTGTAACAACACACATCACCATTTGTGCCAAAGAGCTTACATTGATAAGAACCAAAGCCTAACAGTTTGTTCCACTGCAACATAATGACTGGAGGCGCTGTTGTAAAAGAAGCAGAACAGTCCTCGATAGGTCCTCTGACAGATCAGGTCGTTAAGTTTATTATGTCCGAGGAGTCTATTTAATGAGCAACTTTCAAGTGATATAGGACAAAAGCTGGCTATGACAACTATGATGTCACTCAGTGGTGATGGCTAAGTAGGTGGTCCTGAGTAATATCATCAGTGATGTCACTCAGTGGTGATGGCTAAGTAGGTGGGCCTGAGTAATATCATCAGTGATGTCACTCAGTGGTGATGGCTGAGTAGGTGGGCCTGAGTAATATCATCAGTGATGTCACTCGAAATGTTCACAACAGCATGGGCTTCAGGAAAGCCCTTTGAGCCTGTATGATATGACACATTTAGTTCAGCTTCTCCTTATATTTACGCATCTACTTCTTCCTTTCTTCTTTCACAAGCAAAAGACCAGGCAAGGCCTGACAACAGCAGGGCCATTTGCAACTATTTTTTTTTTTATCAGATATTGGCAAACACTGCTTTGTTTCATGTATCTGGTTTATATACACAGTCCTATTAGTCCATGGGCCAAAGCCCAAAATTTCACTTATTGGTATCACTCAA
The DNA here is from genome assembly GCF_964638095.1 of Poromitra crassiceps. Taxonomy (NCBI): domain Eukaryota; kingdom Metazoa; phylum Chordata; class Actinopteri; order Beryciformes; family Melamphaidae; genus Poromitra; species Poromitra crassiceps. The sequence continues at coordinate 8,727,194 of NC_139637.1, forward strand.
GGTGGCAAAATCTAGTCACATTTTTTTAAAAGGTACATGTCCATAGATGATATTTTGGTATGATAACCTTTGCTAAATGGTAGCTTTGTCACAGTTATCAGCACATGAAGTTAACCACCCCCTACAATAAATTGGTATTTAGGCGCTGGTTTTTCCACCATTTCCGCCTAAACTATAGTCTTTATTTGAGCATTATGACATGTAGGAACATCACTGACACAAATAACAAAACCTGAAATACTCAGAGGACTGTAACAATTCAGGAAACGTAAAATCCTCCAATATTATCCCACCATGAAGGCTGATTGTGGGCCTTAAAGCAGAAGATCGGCCCGGGCCAGAATCTTCACTAATTGGTACCACCCAAGTCGACAAATTCTAGTTTTGTATTTTGAAAAGGTCTGTACCTTTAGATGATATTTCAACTTGATAAACCTTCCCAAGTGGTATCTTAGTCACAGTTAACCCTCAATGACACCAAACGTTGATCCAAAGAAAGAGACAATCTTGTCACTTTATTTGAACAGAACACCACTATCACCAATATAATATTAAACAGTCTATTTTTCTTCTTCTTTTTTCTCTTTTTTTTTATCCCCCATTAGTGCAAATTTTTTATTTATTTATCCTGGTTGCTGCTCCACCCTCTGCCCATCTGGGGAGAGCTGAAACTGGCTCCATGCTTCCTCCGAGACATGGGCAGTTAGCCAGCCGCTTCTTTTCACCTGACAGGGGAAGCTTCACCGGTAGGACCTAGCACGTGGAATGATCACGCTATTCCAATGAGTTCCCCTCATTGGCACCACTTCAGTGACCAGGATATTGCATGTTTTGGTGAGGGGTTCCTATATGAAGGAAACCCCCAGGGGGCACGGGGAGAACATGCAAACTCCACACAGAAAGGCCCTTTTGACGACCCCAGCCGGGCGGTGGGCACTTGACGACATTTGGTGCAGAACAGCAGGTAGCAAAGATTGTTGGCATCACATACACTGGATGACGGTGCATACGTCCTGCAGACAAATTATTCCATATTGGAAAGATTATGGTAGACCAGACAATTGAGGAGACCATAAACAAGGACAATTAGACTGCTGGAGGAACCAAGGGTTTCAGCCTGAAAACTGGTGCAGTCACTTCAGACAGAAGTCAGTATCTGAGGCAAGTCCACAGACTGATTCAGTCATCACGATCTACAGAAGCCCAGAATAGAGAAGGATAGGGCAGATGTGAATGCCTTTGTAGAGCTTATGGAGAAAAGCTGGGTAAACCCTCTAGGTCCAGATCAGTCTAATGTCATCAATCTTTCCACAGGAATTGCTGTGTCACCAAGTCAAGTCAGTCAAGTCAAGTTTATTTGTATAGCCCTAATTCACAAGCATGTCTCAGAGGACTTCACATAAAATATGTCTAGCTAATTCTAGCTGACACAACAGTAGCAAATTACAGTAGTAATAATAACACATTGAACAATCATATGATAGAGAAAGAGTAACCAGCAACCAAGTTCCATGACAAAGTGGGAAAAAAAAGAATCTGAAGACATTCTCAGGCATCACAAAATGAGATAGAGGAAACCAAACACAAAACAAGGAGCTGGTCTTGAAAGCAGATATAAATATTTTGGGCATATGATCATTGCTTCGCAAAGTAAAGATCTGCACATTGAAGATGTCCTGGCTCATGGTCCACTGCCTTGGTCACTTTCAATCCAGATGTCTCATTGCGGAAAACCAACAAAGCCGCTGCACTCGCTAGCGAGTTAGAGAAATCAACATTAGCAGTTGAAGATATTGGAGACCACTCATGCTGAAAGATGATGGCAAGACTTTTGGAGAGATTGCTGGTTCTGTGTTGAACCTAGCGTTGCATGAAGGAGAAAGAGTAACAGTTACTCTTTCTCTCTCTTTCAGTTACTCAGTAACTGAATAGATGTGGTGTTTGATGTGTACTGGAAAACATCAATCAAGAATGCCGAGAGATGCAGTTGTGGTTCAGCAAGTAGTAGCACTCAATGGAAGAACATTGCCCCAGGACACAATGCCATGCAGTGGAGAAAGCTTAAGTAATCCAGACAGCAAAACTGCCTTGATAACAGTCATCGTGGACCAGTGAAAGCTGCTACAGAACTGGGTAAGGCTTCAGGACAAGCAGCTATTTGCAACCTGTGGAGAGACATGCTATTGTCTCAAGAAAAAAGATTGTAATGTTGTTGAAGAGCTAAAGTCTTCCCATGAGGAGGCGGATACCCGTACGCTCCCCCTGGATGTAGAAGTTGCCATGACCCTGGATGACTATGATGATAATGATGATGATGAATAAAACAGAATATGAATACTGTTTAATATTATATTTGTGATAGTGGTGATGATAAAGATCATTGGTTAAATAAATGATTGAAAGTTAGAATTCTTGATTTTTTTCTATCACATGTTCTTTTCAAATAAAGTGACACGATTGACTCTTTCTTTGGATCAACATTTGGTGTCATTTTTTTTTTATACTTTATTGCAAGATTTCAGTTTGTTTTTTTACATAGATTTACATTAACTGTTTATACTTCTACTTAACATACTTACAATATTTTATGTATTTTTAATGTGAGAAAAGAAAAAGGACAATAATATACAACAGCCATGGTAATTGTATTGAAAAAAACAAAAAACAAAACCCCAGCAACAAATACTTTAAAAAAGAAAAAAAAGAAAAAAAAGAAAAAGAAAACTTGCATGCCTACTCACATACACACAGTCACACACACACATGCTTCCACACACAAAGAAAAGAGAGAAGGAGAGAAAAAAAAAACCACAGACACAAAACACACACACATACACACACACCGTACATATGTACATACATACACACACACACACTCACACACATACACGCCCCTTAACTCTTCAGTAATTCCTCGGCACAGAAAAAACTTCATTTTCACGTGTGTTCCGTATAGTTAATCGATTTATTCCATCGTTTCGAGTACTCTACTTCTAAGTTTTGGATTCTGTAAGTTATTTTTTCCATTTCTAGAATGTTGTTTATATTTGACTTCCATTTATTAAAGACGGGTGGAGTAGGTTTTAACCAATTCCTTGTTATCTGCTTCATGGCTACGATTCTAAGTATTCTATAAAGATATCTATCTATTTCTAATGTTAGTTCAGGTGGTGGTATTCCTAAAATGATATGTTTTGGTTCAAATGCCTTTTTAGTTTGGAAAATGTTTGTAAGACAGGTTATAATTAATTGCCAGAAAGTTTTCAGTGATGGACAAAAAAAGAAAACATGTGAATGGTTTGCACTCTTTTCACCACAATTTCTCCAGCAATCTGGTTTAATAGATGCTGTAAACTTGGACTGTATTATTGGTGTGATAAAGAACCTTGTATATATTTTCCACGAAAACTCCCTCCAAAACTTAGAGTTCGTTGTTTTATGTATTGTTTTGTATATGTTTTGCCATTCTTCTTCTTTTAAACATAAGCCTAGTTCTGCATTCCATTTAGTCCTTATTGTGTCTTCTTGTATTTCATTATTTTCTTCTAGCATTTGATATATTTTGGAGAGGATATTGTTAGTGTCTACATTATAGTTCTTTATCATAAACCTTGTTAAAGGATGCTGTTCTTGATTGCCTTCTCTATTTTGGAAATTACTGATATAGCTCCTAAGTTGTAGATATTTATAAAAGTTTGACTGGGCTAAAATAAATTTATTTGATATTGCTTCAAAGGAAATTATATCATTTGCGAAAATATTTGTAAACCTTTTGATGACCAGAGTTTTAATATATTGTCCATTTTATTCGGTTTAAATTGAGGATCCCAAGCCATTTCTCTGAGATAAAATAGTTCATTATTTATTTTGTATTTTTTGCAGATTTGTTTCCAGTTATTTAATGTATTATTCGTGCATCTATTTTGTCCTTTTAATTGTGCCATGTCTTTTTTATCTATAAAAGGTAAGGTCTTTATTGAAAATGGTGCCAGCTCTTTTTCTATCATAAACCACTTAGCTCTTGTGTTGTCGTTAGTCCACTTCATTATAGTACTGATTTGTGTCGCCTGAAAATATTTCTGTAGATCTGGCAGTGCTAATCCGCCATATTGTTTGGATTTGATCAGTGTTTTAAATTTAACTCTTTTCCTTTTGTTATTCCAGATTAAATTAGTTATCATTCCATTCCATCTTTTAAAACTTTTTGGGGGTATTGAAACCGGTAGGGCTTGAAAGAGGAAGAGGAAACGTGGAAGAACCATCATTTTTACAGTATACTGTAAACATTTGGTGTCATTGAGGGTTAACTGTGACTAAGATACCACTTGGGAAGGTTTATCAAGTTGAAATATCATCTAAAGGTACAGACCTTTTCAAAATACAAAACTAGAATTTGCCAACTTGGGTGGTACCAATTAGTGAAAATTCTGGCCCGGGTTCATCTTCTACTTTAAGGCCCACAATCAGCCTTCATGGTGGGATAATATGGGAAGATTATACATTTCCTGAATTGTTACAGTCCTGTGAGTATTTCAGGTATTGTTATTTGTGTCAGTGATGTTCCTACATGTCATGAAGCTCAAATAAAGACTATAGTTTAGGCGGAAATGGTGGAAAAACGAATGTTGTTGACACTTTGAAGAGCCCATGTGACCTCTACGTTTATTAGACAGACTCACAACTGTGCTTAAATGAACCTATGAGTCTACCCTTTAAAATTAGACCAAACATGCCTTCATAAAACATGAGTAAAGGTCCTGAAAATTACCCTAAAGTAGGATATGCACCAGCGCCTAAATACCAATTTATTGTAGGGGGTGGTTAACTTCATGTGCTGATAACTGTGACAAAGCTACCACTTAGCAAAATACCATACCAAAATATCATCTATGGACATGTACTTTTTCAAAAAATGTGACTAGATTTTGCCACCTTAAGTCATACCGATATCTGGTCTGGCCCATGGACTATATGGTCAGTTAGGGAAGCTGGCTCTATTGAAATCTTCAAAACTACACTCAAAACCCATTTATTTTCCCAATCATATGTTGTGTTTGATGGTGTCATTCTCTGGAAACATTTATTAGCTGTTGGGTATATATAATCCTGAATTGCTGAGCGGGCTGTCTCAAGCCAGCAATATCAGTATAAACTTAGACTTAGACCTAATTTAATAATATGGCATCAGTCGACCCAGTAGCAATAGATAGAAAATCTAATAGCTGGTGAATAAACTTAGTCCTGAACTGCTGAGCGGGCTATCTCAAGCCAGCAGTATCAGTCTAAACTTAGACCTAGACTACCTAGACCTGAATTAGCAGTATAGTATTAGTCATCCTAGTAGTATGGACAGAATATCTAATATCCGCTGAATAAACTAAAGTCCTGAACTGCTGAGCGGGCTGTCTCAAGCCAGCAGTATCAGTATAAATCTAGACTTGATTTTGTAGTATAGTATCAGTTGTCCCAGCAGTATAGGCAGGAAATTATTAGCTGCCAAACTTAGTTCCACCTCTGCGCAGATTCCTTCGTACTGGCTCTCCCCTCTTCTCTCTCTCCTCCTCAGGTGTCCTTCACTGGCCTGACTTGCACCCCCGCCTGCCCGTCGACAGCCACCGCAGCCCTCAATCTGATCGCCATCGTCCTGGCCACCTGTCGTCACTCTGGCCCATCTACCCACTACTCCTTCGCCTCCCACCTTCCCCGGCCTCATCATCACCACCGACCCCTATCCTCCCCTCATCTCATCTCGGTTGATGCCACCAATGCGGACTCATGGATCCCTCAGATCACCCTCGTGGAACTCCTGATCATTTTCCCCCTTTTCACCTCGCTAATTAGCTAGTATTCCCTGAACTTACTAACACTTAAAGACTCAATTTTCTATTTCTTTTTGGAATCTACCTTTTTACACTTTCAACTTTCTTCCCTGATCTTAGGATCATTTAAAGACTACATTTTCATATTGCTTTTGTTGGACACCTATTTACATTTTCAATTTTCTGTTCTTTTGTAAATTTTATTTCTATAATGTGAAACTCTGTAAAAGGTTAGCCCGGCATCTTCTTGGCCTGTCCCGGAGGGGGGTCCCCAGAGGGGGTCCATAGTTGGGCCCTTACAGTACATCAGCCCTCACAAGGTTCCTCCTCAGCCAACAAGTCACTGAGGCAATCCATGTGGTGCGCAGTGGGGGGGGGGGGGGGGGGGGCATCGGTGCTCTGCATCACTAGTAGAGGGATGCCGGTAGGTTAGAATAGCTTAGGTTAGGCGATAGATTAGCTACAGCCTAACTGTAGGCTGTAGACCTGTTATAGTGTTCAGGCTAAAATCAGACTAGAGCAGAATAGGACAGGGCAGACTAGGCTGTAGATTAGCTAGATTCCCTGAGTTCTAGTTAGTTCTGGTTAATGGCTAGAGTAGTCAGATTGTCTGATTTGCTCCCCCCTTTTCCTGCTCTCTCCTCTCTCACACTCTAGTCTAAAGCATACCACTCATTCTACTCTAAAGCATGGCATCCCCTCCTTTCCCTGTTCTCTCCTCATACTCTCTCTCATACTCCCCCTGCTCTCCCTGCTCTCCCTCCCCACCTCCTCCCTTTCCTGAACTATCCTCCCCCACTATCTAAAGCATGGCACCCATTCTATTCTATACCATGGCACCCATTATCTTTCCCCCGTCCCCTGCTCCTTCCACACCTCTCCTTCCCTGCTCTCTCCTCCCCCACATTTCCCATTCCCTCCCCACCTTCTCCCTTTCCCTGCTCTCTCCGCCCCTACATCTCCCGCTCTCCCTCCCTCCTCCCCTCTTCTGCTCTGTCCTCTTTCTCCCTTCCCCACCTCCTCCCCTTCGCTGCTCTCTCCTCCCCTTCCCTGCTCTCTCCTCCCCCACATGTCCCATTCATGTGGGAAATTGACCTCATCACTTTCCTGCTCTCTCCTCTCACATTCCCCCTGCTCTCCCTCCCCTGCACACTCCCCACCTCCTCCCTCTCCTGATCTCTCCTCCCCCACTATTCTAAAGCATAGCACCCATTCTACCCTAAAGCATGGCACCCTTTCTATTCTATATTTCTATATTTTCTATATTTCTCTATCATATGATTGTTCAATGTGTTTTCCTTACTACTGTAATTGCTACTGTTGTGTCAGCTAGAATTAGCTAGACATATTTTCTGTGAAGTCCTCTGAGACATGCTTGTGAATTAGGGCTATACAAATAAACTTGACTTGACTATGGTCTCATGCAGTCACAGTAACATACGTGCTATACTAGTTGACTGTTGTCTTTGCAGTGTGTTCAAGTGCACATTTTTGGCCGCGACACAGGAGACGTGAGGTGATGCAACAGTCGGCATTCTTTGTCTTTTGAAGTTTTGGTGGTGTGTTGCAGCCTTAAGATATCCGCTGGAGAAAATAAAATCCATGCACAGATTTACCTCCTATAGGTCCACAAATTTCACATATATTATTAAGCTCCGCCAGCGCCACACAGCTTCCGGCTCGCTGGTTGCTCGCCAGCGCATCCCAGTGGGGCGGTGCTTATAGTAAAAATCTTGTCTAAAAGTATTACTATTGAACATGTCACGTGTCTAATTTGCACTATTCAACACTGAATTTTCTCAGTGTCTCAGAAACACACTCGGCAAGTTTGAAGTCGATCGGATGAACGGCTCTCGAGATGTGTGATAAACAGAGAACATACAGACAGACAGTCGTGCATTTATTAGGGAGATACACACTTACACTTCCTCAGGCCTGGTTTCAACCACTGGACTCCACCATGGTCCACACTGTGGGGCAAACAAAGTCAGACCAGAGTATTCTATTTGAGGACAGAAACAAAACCTTCCCTATGAAGGGTTTTCCATATAATAGTTCGTTATAATAGTTCGTATAATAGTTCGTTATTTATGGAAGGGGTCAATGGAGGAAATAGGGGAGGGTGATGCTTTTTAAATATATACCTGAGAGAGTCCAGTTTCCAGTGTGGATCCTCCAGTGCAGCAGAGAGCAGCTCCACTCCTGGGCCTCCTGGATGATTATAGCTCAGGTCCAGCTCTCTCAGATGGGAGGGGTTGGAGCTCAGAGCTGAGGCCAGAGAAGCACAGCCTTCCTCTGTAAGCAGACAGCCTGACAAACTGCACACACACACACACACACACACACACACACACACACACACACACACACACACACACACACACAAACAGTTGTGATAATGCCGTCAAATTCTAGCAAAACGGTTACTGCCTCATACAGTTGGCTGGTCAGCTCTGTGGTTATGTGCTGCAGTTTGAGAGTTCTCTACTCACTGTCTGACAGAATATTAGAAGTCCTTTCTACTTTTTCAGGTTTCAACAACTGAGGCAGCACAGAGAGGAAAGAATGAAATGCCCTCATGGAAAAGTCATTCACAGGGGCTATGAAGGGCTAAATGTTGGTATCACACCTGGTTTAAAAAATACATAGAAACAGAGAAAATCACCCACAGGTGTTTGTCTGCTGATAGCAGACAATTGTCCAAGTCCCTCTGATCCGAGTCCCAAGCGAGTCTCAAGTCAATTGGTCCCGAGTCTCAAGCAAGTCCCAAGTCTTTCCTTTTGTCGGCAAGTCAAGTCACAATGTTATTTCAAGTCAAGTCTCGCGTCGAGTCACAGGTTATGTCAAGTCGAGTCACAGGTTAGAAAAAATGACAAGGCAGAGATTATTTAGGCTGCAGACGTACGCGTTCACGTTAATACGTGCTTGTTGCCAAGCAACACACTTGTCTCAGACGAGCTCGAGACAGCTGACAGACAGCTCCAACTCAGCTCAAACTTATAGAGTTGTATTCAAAGCATAGAAACGTTCTCACAGCTCAATTTAACACATTGAGTGCCAGCGACGCCATATGGCGTCATTAGAAATTTACCGTAGAGTGCCAGCGACGCCAAATGGCGTCAATAACTCGAAATTGTTTTGACGGGGGGGTGTCCATCTCAGCTTCTTACATCGCCTCTTACAATATGAGAGCTATTGAATGTGTCTAACCTATTTTACAGAACCCTTAGGTGGCGACAGCGCTCTCCAGATGAGAGAACGTGGAGTAAAACACAGAAGAAGTCGTTGGGGAAAAGGAAATCGCATCGCATCCGTCCGTATGCAGCTGCTTCATTGAAGCATAACGTTTAGCTGTGCCCCTGCAGCAGCCAATCTGCTATCACAATTGAGCACCTCGGTGTCCGCTGCAACAGCCCATTCGCATGATCAGCCGTGGATTTGTTATTATTCTCAACTGGAAGCATGGGAGCTGGTACACGCGGCTGTAAAAAAGCTGGATCTAGCGGACTTTTTCAGTGCTGAGCACACGCAGAGCAAACAGCAGAGCCGAGCAGAGCAGAGAGACACTCCTCCCACAACGGGGGGGGGGGGGGGGAGGAGGAGGGGGGGAGGTGGGGCACGCAGAGCAGCACACAACACTGACCCAGACAGACCCAGACAGCAGGACAGGGTTGGCAAACGCAAGCCAGAATATCCGATGTCCACCAGCAGCAAATCAAGATCAGCAAGAAGCTGCAACCAGCAGCGCACGCAGGGGCCAGCGCTGCTGGTTGCAGCTAAAAATATTATTCTTCCAAACAAAATTCCCTGGCCTTCACTGTTTTATTGAAGGAAATTATTTTTGAGGTGTGACTACATCAGAAAATTAGCTTCAGAGTCAGTGATGTGTTTGAAATGTTTAATTTCACAAAAGGGCCATTATCTCAGCTTCTAAAAAAAAACTGCTCTTTTTTGTTAAATCAAGCTATCTTCTCCGGCTGATAACTAAAGAACGGAAAATGGGATCAATAAACTTTTTTTTGCAGGTGATAGAAAAGAGTCTCATGGTTATTTGTGCGTGTTCAGTGTTTACATAGTAATTATTAAAGAAATTATATGACTGTTTTAAAATGCATTGCGGCCTATGTGGCACAGTACAGCACCTTTTGCCCAAGGGCCGTGGCACTCAAAGTGTTAACAGGGCCAACACAAGCAGTTTGATCACAAGTGCAATCAGTACTGAATGCGATGGCAGACTGCGCACTGCGGGCAGTTGACGAAGTCAGGAAGAAATTGAAAGATCTTCCGACGCATCAGCTTATTTACAGCACATATCGATCGATATTTTTGGAGAAGATTCCAGCCGCATCACGCGCAGATCAAGATGAGACAGCTGTCAGTGAGTAGCTACGCATTTGGGTGTAACTTTTACGCCTGCTCCATACACAGACGCAGCGCATACAGGGTGCACTAGTCATAAAATTAAGTTAGTCGTAACTTTGAGTTCTACATCGGACGTAGCGTGTAAACCTAGGCGTACGCCCAGCTGGTGCACTCGGCTGATCTTGTCACAAGTCCGAGTCGAGTTTCGAGTCATTTTCTTCCAAGTCCGAGTCGAGTTTCAAGTATTTACCTTCCAAGTCCGAGTCGAGTCGGAAGTCGTCAAATTTGCGACTCGAGTCCGAGTCCCTATGACTCGAGTCCAATTGTCTGGCTGATAGTAATCTGTATGTAAAGCAGGATGTAAATGATAGTAATCTGTATGTAAAGCAGGATGTAAATGGCCATCTGTTGATCAGGTTAAAGCACAACAACAATGCTGGCAGTTGTTGGGGAATGTTTGATTGGTGTGCTATGGGCTAAAGCAGGGATACTAAGACTGATAGGTAAGACTGAGTTACTCTTCCTCCCAGGGAAAGACTGCCCTCTAGCAGACCTCTCCATCTCCATTGAAAATACCACTGTACTTCCCTCCCAAGCAGCTAAGAACCTTGGGGTGATCATTGACAACCAGCTGTCTTGCTCGCCCTACATTGCTGCGACAGCACGCTCCTGTAGGTTCTCCCTGTACAACATCTGCAAAATCCGCCCGTTTCTCGAGGGAAGCGACACAACTCCTGGTCCAGTCAATTATCATCTCCCGCCTGGACTACTGCAACGTGCTTCTGGCCGGCCTTCCTGCTGCTGACATCCATCCGCTTCAGCTCATTCAGAACGCTGCAGCCCGTCTGGTTTTCAACCAACCCAAATTCTCTCATGTTACTGTCCTCTTCCGTGACCTTCACTGGCTTCCCATCTCGGCACGCATTCAATTCAAAACACTGGTTCTGGCCTACAGGGCAGTACACCAGACAGCCGCTCTGTACTTACAATCTATGGTCAGGCTCCAAATCTCTCACCGTTCCCTCCGCTCCTCCACCAGCGCAGGACGCCTCGCCCCTCCTCCACTACGGGGGCTCAAAAGTCACTCATCCCGTTCGCTACTCTTCTCGTCCCTGCCACCTCAATGGTGGAACGAGCTTCCACCTTCGGTCAGGACGGCCGAATCACTCCCAATCTTTCGGAAATGACTAAAAACACAACTTTTCAGGCTCCATCTGGGCCCTTCTTGAAACTAACTTCTTTCTCTCTCTCCAAAAAAAACAAAAAAAAACTTACTACTTACTAACTTAACTTTACCACTATTCCTTCAGAAGTTGTAGTTGTCATAGACTGTGTTGCATAGTTGATTGCTCTATTGCTGACAAAAATGTGTTATTGTAAGTCGCTTTGGATAAAAGCGTCTGCCAAATGACGTAATGTAATGTAATGTAAATGGAGACTCAACTTGCTTTGCCCGGGAGCCACTTTTTGAACCACCAAGCTGTTAATGTTAATGTTAACAAGCATTATACGATGGTCTGGGTGAATACTCGATTCTGATTGGCTGCAAGGTGTCCATTAATTTGTGTTAATGTACAGTGATAATGTACACCTAGCTAAATGGTCTGTTCACCATTCATATCAATGCGCCAGGATTACGACCACGACAGAGCCGTTTGAGCTCTATACCACCGTTAACGCTTAATATGGCACTTTTATAAGTTTAGAAAAAAAAATAGTCGGTCAAAGTAACTATTTAGATTACCCCTGAGTGCTCAGTTTATTAAAAATAATGGCTATTTAGAAATCTGATTTTTGTTCTGGTCAGCTGACAGAAGCCGGGCTCTCAGCTGTCAACTGTCAAACCCTCTGTTTACAACTTGCAGCAAGCAGCAGCCAGGCACTCTGGGAGAGCGCCCGCTGCCTCTATCACTGATACAAATCAAGTCGAAGAGGAAAAAGACGAGATCAACAAAAATAAAACAACGAAATGGGCAGTTAACAGCAACACACTGAGAGACATGCTTGCACAAAACATACCTGGACTCCAACATAGAAAGCTGATGGTTTTCAGTCTCCTCCGAGCGCAGCGTGAGCCATTTACGTCTATAAGACCCGCAGACGTTAATGTAATTCCCTTGAATGCGAGAATTAACGAGCCAGTTACATGGCGTTGCATTCTTAGACATTGCCGTTTGTTTTTATTTCGTATGTTACATACAATTGGCTAAATTATTAGTTAGCTTGACTCTAGAATTGTGCCAGGTGCAGGCACTAAGCAGCCATTTTATCCAATGATAGCCTAATCTTGAGCAGCCGAGGGGACTATTTTGTCTCGCCGGTTCTCAACTCATATTCAAGGTTATGAAAACTAGATTTTGATTGCAAAATGCATGGAAATATAAATGAATGGTCTTGTTTTGTTTCTTTGCCAAGTGACCATGGTATAAGCGGGTTAATGCACTTCGAGGTGTCCATTATCCGAAATTATTGGACTTTGCGGCTTCGCCTCGGACGGTTTACGCCTCCACGTCGTCCAATAACTTCTGATAATGGACACCTTATCGTGCATTAACACTTACATAATCAGAGTGAGAATGCAAACCCAATATCCAGTGTATTGGAGGTACTGTACAGCAAAAGGTAGAAATTCAGTTTCTTCAATTCCGTTCAGTTCTCAAATTTGTTCAGAGTAAACCCTCTTCCCAAACAAATCAATAAAGGATCTCTCACCAAAAGAAAATTAACCTACTTATCCTGTGTGCACAAAGCAGACCTGTTTGGTTACATTTATATCATATAAATTAAGTAGGCTACATACAGTATAGTAAATGCCTGGGTGGCAAGCAGGCTGCAATACTTGACAATTTAGCTGGAGCTCAGTCAAACTTTATTTAACAGAAGGGATGTGGAAGCGCTGCGTGGGTCCTTAGTAAAATCACTGAAACAGGTGCTCTTTGGTGAGGGTGGAGAGAAGCATGAGAAAAAGTTCAAGTTGGATCCTTGTAAAAGTCAAAAAATGGAGTAGAGTACAGGAAAAACTTGAAAAATCCAAGACCACTCTGTTTCAGGTAGAACAGTTAAAAAGCCTTTATTGTGGCATGGCTAAATCTTACACAATTAAAAAGACCAACGCGTTTCAGCTACAGAGAGCCTTCATCAGGGTAGAGGCCCAACACTGAAATGCATGGCATTTCATGGCAATAGAAGTCATCCCCAAATCTGCCAGAGGAGGGGATAGACTCAAACATCTCCTCCAAAGAGAAACTTTTTGGATTGTAACCCTAAAAGCAAATGATGATATTGATTTCTCTCCATTTCTCTGAGTCAGACATTGTTTTTTGTTATTGAGATATTTTGCTCAGTTAAATTTATTTGGTTCCTCATCCTGTAGCTTCCTGGGAGGTCTCTATGGCCTCAAATGTGTAGGCTGCACAATTGTTGCTGGTACTGTATTTAGTTCCTCCTGTCAGGTTGGAGTGTTATTCCTCCAATTCCCTTGCCCTGAGCCTGACCCAGAGGATATGTGAAGTGTAACCTTTCAGACATGAGCAGTGTTGGGACTAACGCGTTATTAAGTAACGCGTTACAGTAACTAAGTTACTTTTTGCGGTAACGAGTACTGTAACGAATTACTTCATCAGTAACGTAACGTACTTACAATTATTGCGGTTTAAACAGGCTCGTTACTCGTTACTCCACGATTCTGGGCGGGACCTACAGCAGCGAGGGTAGAGAGGAAAATGCGAGTCTGACGGCGGTCTGATGAGGAAGTAGGCTAATCGTGCAGCACTTCTATACTTTCTAATGTTACTGGACCAAATTCTGATAGTGAAACGGGTCATTTTGCGCGAGCTGTGTTGTGTACGGTAACGGTGTTGTTCACTTCACACCGCTCGGCGAGTCAGCAGCATGGAGCCCTCTCCTCCTCGCTCCTCTCACAGGCTGTCTGTCACCAGTGCCCTGCTGCACCCAGGCAAGCACAGCACTCGTCTCTCACTTACAGATTCCCCTCGCGTTGGAGGGTGTTCACGGTGTGTTTCGCGTTGTTTGGTCATGAAATGGGGAAAAAATGCCTGCAAGTCTGCTGCCATTTGGAGATGAACTGCTATTAAAGGCAGCCGCAACGAGCGGCTGCTTTGGGGTTCTGCTCTGTCCCTATCTGCAGGCAGTGCTGGGCTCTGCTGCTCACTGTCACTCCGCTTTTACAAACGGTAACCACAGTGTTTATGTTGTTCAGCCAGGAGGATATTATAGACTACTGATCCAGTTGTTAATTATACAGTGCCAAAAGTGTAGGCTACTGGCTACTTTTTGAAGGCAATAATAAATATGCCTCAATGTTGTCTTGTCCCACACTGTGCTACAGCAACCCCAAAATAATGTGTGTGCATTAATAAGAGAATTGAGAGTTTAAAAAAAAGTAACTCAAAAGTTACTTTCCTAGTAACTAAGTTACCTGGACAGTAACGAGTAACTTAAAGTAACTGAGTTACTTTTCAGAGCAGTAACTAGTAACTGTAACTAAGTTACTAATTAAAAGTAACTTGCCCAACACTGGACATGAGGCATGTTGCTTTCATACATGTGGAGCATGTAAAGTAGGGTGTAAAGTAGAGAGGGGGCAGGGGTGGGGGGAATTTGGACATGACCACACAATGGGGAGTTGTGAAAACTGACCACACAGCTGTACTTCACTGTCTGAGCATAGCCTTAAAGGCCCAATCCGTCAAAACTCACTATTACTGACGCCGGTGGCCGTTAGTGTAACTGCAGGCAGCGTGTGAACGAGCTGACGCGCGGGCACCATACTCGCACGCGCACAAGCAGTTGCCTGGCAACAGCAGAGCTGTTCGTTGCTTTGTAACGTTAACTCATAAAAGTCACTTGAAAACGGCAACCTGGACAATTTATCGGTCAGATCAGCCTCGAGATGCCCAGGAAGGATTCTGGATGAATTAGGGGACGTTATTGTGGCATGTTTGGTCGTGTTTTGGCTTGCGTTGGCTGCGGGCAAGTCGATACTCATGTTAGCAAAAGCAAGGAAATAGCCTGCTCCCCCTGTATGTACGGTAATGCCTGGAGTTGACCAAACTGAACAATCAAACAATGTTTCATAAGCATAACAGTAACGTTAGGCATATTTAGGACTGTTAAATTCATTATCCACACAAGACGGTAACGTTATTAGTGGGGCTGGTGGTAATTTCTATAAATGTAAATTAATATTAGTTAGCCGCGATTAGCATCAAGCTAACATTACTAGTATGTGCAGTCCCACTGCAGTCAGAGCCTGCTGGCTGTGGGAAGTGGATACTCATGTTAGCACAAGCCAGGAAATAGCCTGCTCCCCCTGTATGTACGGTAGCCGTCAAACAATGTACCGTAAGCATAACAGACAGTAGGCTAACGTTAGGCATATTTCCGACTGTTAGATTCATTATCAACACAAGACAGTAACGTTATTAGTGGGGCTGGTGGTAATTTCTATAAATATAGCTAAATCTATTAGTTAGCCGCATATAGCATCAAGCTAACGAATCACCACCGCAGCTAAATGCAGTCAAACAATAATGTTCCATGACCATAAGCATAACGGTAGTAACGTTAGGGTTGCATTACTTCACACAAGACGGTAATGTTAGCAGAGTTTCTGACCAGGTGGTCAGATACTTGTACTACGGAGTGACAGTAAAAATCTTGAATCTTGAAAATCCATTAGCAAGCAGCTAACGTTATCTGGTCAAAACCACATTACACTAGCTACAAGCAGCAAGTTCCCTTCATGAACCGACACAGTCCTGACTCTAGTTTCCCCCCGATGACGGTCACATCAGGGGCGTATCTACGGGTGGGCCTGGGTAGGCACAGGCCCACCCACTTCTTGCCCTGGCCCACCCAAAAAAAAAGAAAAAAAAAAAAAAATTAATTGGTTGTTTTCTAGAGGTAAACTTGCTGCTGCATTGCTAGCCAATGGTTTTGTTACTTTTGTAAAAACGCAGGGCACATCATCTCCAGAGTCTAATGCATGACAACTTCATGACATCTAGGAATTTTGTTCTCTCTGTGGATAAATAAACCAGAGGGCGTCTTGTTCAAACTTGAAGCAGCCTCAGTGTTGTTATTTTTTAAACTCACAGCAGTATATGGATCAGTGGTTCTAATTTCTGTATAAAGTAACAGTATACACACAAGTATAAGCAACATTTGGCACCTATATGTAACCTTTTAAGGTTGAGATAATTGTATTATCATTATATGGTCCAAATATTTCAGTAAAGCACTTGAAACACTTGAAATATTCTTGCTTGGGTGGTATCATTCTACTTGAAATGATGGTCAAATGCATTATTTTTAGTAAAATAACACGTCCACAATGCATTGCCCTGGATATAAAATGCCAATATAAATGTGGAATGCTTTTCCTTCCTGCTGTAGCCTAATGTTGCTTAATCGGATCACTGGATGTGAAGTGGCCATGATGGCCCCCTTCAGGACTGTGTTGTCACTGGTTACAACACAGTAACCAGTGGTCAGATTCGGCCGGGCATCTGCACCCCTTCCTATCCAGGCCCACCCAATTTCATCCAGGCCCACCTATAATTCAATTTCTGCATACGCCCCTGGGTCACATTGCTGCTGTCTGGCCAGACGGGCTTCATTAGATAAATATTTATTTATTTAGTCTGGACTTTTTCTGGAGTCTGTGTTTGTTGTTTCCTTTAGCTAGCAGCTAGCGACAAGCGTAACTTTAAAAGCTACTTCAGCCATTTCCTGTTAGCGTCTAGGACAAGAGACAAGCTGGATGTGAACGCGCGAGACGTCACATCCTCTAGCTGTGGCGGGAGATGCTATCCACTTCGAAACTGCGGTTTTCCATGTATCTTCTGAACGGCTGGTCGGAGAGAAACGCCCCTGGTCGCCATTTTTAAGTGACGTCAAGGCGCATTCACTCAGTGCCAATAATAAACACTTTGTGCACATTTATTTCTCGCCAAAACCAACGGAATGGGACTTTAAAGCAGCTACGAGCAAGGTTTTTATTGTTATTAAACAGTCTAATTTTAATATTGATGCCTCACATCTTACCTCTAATAGTAGACGAGACCAACGCAGACTAGTCTCGCTTGAACACCGAGTGAATCGGCCAGTGTTGTCTTGATGATTAGTCTGTCTGCGGCCGGGGCAGATCAGGAAGTGAAATGAAACGGTTTGCGGCAGCCACTTTGGCCATAACCACTAGGGATGGGCATTTTAAGCAATTTAAATAGTCGAGTACTCTCCTTCTATTATGAACGAGTGCTCGAGTACTCGCGCGGGGGGGTCTGTGTGATTACTATGGTAATGACGGAGCAGGGGTAATCGGTGTGTGGGGCTGTTCACACATAACGTTTGCATTTTTGCATGGAGAAAGCGTTACCTGGAGCATGCGAGGAGAGGGACTGACTGACTGACTGATATTAGGTGAGGCGACGCTAAGCTAACGTAAAGCCTACCTGACAGACAGCATCTCCGATGGTACTCCGATGGTTGGATAGATGGCATTTGCGCTTCGGAGCGGACAATGTTGTGAAACAACCCAAGCGAAGGCTCAATTCCAATACATGTCCATTGTCCAGTATCATCCATTTTACTTTATGATCACTGTTACACTAACGTAAATCCACGGATTACAAGGTCCGGTGTTCTGCCAAAAAGTGAAAACTGACCAGTGTGATTAACGTTACAGCTGCAGCTGAACAGTGATCACCATGAAGCGATTGTCTCCCAAAAAGTGATTCTTTCTCCACATTTCTTGTGACTAACGTTATGGGAAACGACAGTGTAGTCAGTAAACTAGTGCAAAGTTTTGAATGAGTTTTATCGGGCGTGCGCTATGAAGAAGCGTGCGTCTCATGCGGGAGTATCTCCAGCCACTATTTTCGGGATGAGCTGGAAAACTTCCGGTTAAAAGTTTCAAAATAATGTTACTTAAACAAAAGTAAATAGCTTATTGATGCACGTTGGAGGAGAAAAGGTATTTCAACGAATGAAGCAGCAAACCTTGTATCAAAATACTCGTTGTGATGTTATATGGCGTGAAACTGAGGCTGTAACGCATTAATCAAAATAAATAAGGTTACGTTACAATAAGCGTTTTATTTTGAAAGCAACAAAGTGGATGACGTACTTGTACATTCTGGCTGACTTGACGCCCGTGCAGTTCATGCTGCCAGATCCACATGACGATGCGTGCGTAGATCTTCTATACCATTTTTAAAGGGGTGCGGAGTGGGGCGAGTACCCGAACAGCGGAAACGTTACTCGACTACTGACGTTATGAACGAGTGCTCGAGTACCCGAGTACTCGCGCCCATCCCTAATAACCACAAAATAACAAAATTACTTCCAATCAAATTGTTAGAATATAACGAGAGATGTTCGCGAGAGAAGCAAGCCCCTGGATGTAGCGAGCATGGCGTTCTCCTTGTTTATGGTATGTTGCTAGGCAGAGCGAAAGGCAGGCAGCGGTCGTAAAACGTTTAATTTCACTTCCTGGTCTATCCGGCCCGCCGGAAGACAGACACAGACTCTATAATCATCAACATTACACGTGCATTTACTTCATTTAATTGCCATTATTGCGAAGGTTATACCCTGAAGTTTCCGTTTATACTGCCTGACTTGACGCTACTTGGAATTTGCGGTTCTGCACGTGAATCTTCACAAACGCTAAAATAGGTTATACACCTTCAATAGCTCCAATATTTTTACAGGAGATGCATGAGGCTTTGATCCACGTCCCACCGTCAAAAAACGCATTTGCCGTCTTTAGACGTCATTGGCACTCTACGTTACTATTTGATTTGATGTCGTTCGACGTCATTGGCGTTAATTGCCATTATTGCGAAGGTTATACCCTGAAGTTTCCGTTTATACTGCCTGACTTGACACTACTTGGAATTTGCGGTTCTGCACGTGAATCTTCACAAACGCTGTGTAAACATTAAATCAAAGGCATGAACGCAACCAGATCCAGATACCCTACCTAGCGATGTCCAATACTGGGAAGCAGGACGACCCTCGCGTCCAAAAATGCTCATTAAATGTGTATGCTGTGCGAAACTATGCAGAAATGAAATAAGATCAAAGCCATGAGCATTTCAATCCAGCAACATGTAGCCTGTTGGCTGACACACACGGAGCAGGTTCGAGCTTCATTTGGAAAAACTGAAACGGCATGATGTTTTTTTTGCTCGCTTATTCACATACTGTACAGTATAATAATAATCTGCCACACTGGCTTTCTGTCTCCCTCCCTCTCCTCATGCACTCACTGAGCTGGCTACTTCACGGAGCTCTTGGGAAGGGGGGCGAATCTGTCCCTGATACAAGGGCTCGATGTTGTCTTACCTCCAGATAGTAGGAGGGTCGCGGGAGCTCGCATAGCTCACCAAAATGTGTTCATACATACATACACCGCCATCCGGATGCCCTCTAGATACTGTAACTCCCGAATTCCAAGGCATGTCTGAAAGCGGCTTATGGTATCGCCGTTCAGTCACCCAAAATACAAATTCTAACAGCGCCAGAAACACTCACATGTACATGTTGTGACTTGTGTACTCACCACGCGATGAAATATAAACAGTGTTGGGCGTGTTACTGTAATTACTTACTTTTTCAATAACAAAGTAATATAAGGCGTTACAATTTCCAAAACAATAATTATATTACAGTTACTAATCCAAGAAAGGCTGCATTACTGCGTTAGATCATTGCCCGCCAGAATGCAGTGTTTTCTATGTAAAAAGAGAAGAAAAGAAAAAGTAATCCTCACGATCTCAGGTAGACCTGTCACGCAAACGCGCACACATACGTCAGAGCGTGGTTGTGCACAACACGGGATGCCGGCTACTTCACAGGCAGGAATTATTTCCTGTGCCTCTCTGTGGTGCATCTGAGTGGGATCAGCCTCTCACTGAACGTGCTCCTGTGTTTGACCAGCATGCCGTGGAGTGGGTGAGAGTCATTGTTCATGATGGAGCGTAGCCTGGTCAGCGTTCTCTTCTCCGACACCGCTGTCAGAGAGCTCAGCTCCAGCCCCACAATGTCCCTGGCCAGTTTGTTGGTTCAGTTTGTTGAGTCTGTTGGCGTCCGCTGCCTTCAGCCTGCTGCCCCAGCACACGATAGCATACATGAAGGCACTGGCAACCACCGACTCATAGAACATCCTCAGCATGGTCCGGCAGACGTTGAAGTACCTCAGCCGTCTCAGGAAGTAGACGGCTTTGCCCCTTCTTGTAGAGTGCTTCAGTGTACTTAGCCCAGTCCAGTTTATTGTCAATGTATACTCCGTGGATTGAAACAGGGGTCATCGGTGCCAGTGTTATGATCAATTAGGGTCCGGGTCCGGTCCGATTCTATCACTATCTATTCTATCATTATGTGTAATACCCGAGTAGACCTGTGAAGACCTCTATAAAGGATTGAACATGTTGAATCTGACCAAACATCTCCAAACAATTCCAAACAACGACAGCCAGCAACGGGGCACCAAACAAACATCTGTGCTTGTCGGAGAAGGTTTGATTGGTGTACCATGGGCTTAAGGGATACTGACCTGAGACTCTCCAGTCTACAGTGTGGACTCTCCAGTCCAGCAGAGAGCAGCTTCACACCTGGATCTTCCAAGTCATTGTTACTCAGGTCCAGCTCTCGCAGACTAGAGGACTGGGAGCTGAGAACTAAGGCCAGAGCTTCACAGCTTCTCTTTGACAGCTTACAGCCACTCAACCTGGGGAAGAATTAGCCATGAACAAGAAATTTGAAAATAGTTTTTTCTGTATATTGCATTTCATATTGAAGACATCAAGTTATGCATGCACCTACAGAGATTTATTGGAGGCTTTGACCAGCGGCAGCAGCCCCAGGAGAGCCTCCACTGCGCGCTGTGTTTTCATACGTTTCTCTCGTGATCAGCACTGATCAACATGTTCAATCCTTTATAGAGGTCTTCACGGGGCTACTCGGATCCTAGGACCTGGGAACCGACCCGAGACCCGTACGGGTCCGGGTCCATATTTATTATGATCAATTGGGGTCCGGGTCGGGTCCGATTCTATCACTATCTATTTTAACCTTATGTGTAATACCCGAGTAGACCTGTGAAGACCTCTATAAAGGATTGAACATGTTGAATCTGACCAAACATCTCCAAACAATTCCAAACAACGACAGCCAGCAACGGGGCACCAAACAAACATCTGTGTTTGTCAGAGAAGGTTTGATTGGTGTACCATGGGCTTAAGGGATACTGACCTGAGACTCTCCAGTCTACAGTGTGGACTCTCCAGTCCAGCAGAGAGCAGCTTCACACCTGGATCTTCCAAGTCGTTGCTACTCAGGTCCAGCTCTCGCAGACTAGAGGACTGGGAGCTGAGAACTGAGGCCAGAGCTTCACAGCTTATCTTTGACAGCTTACAGCCACTCAACCTGGAGAAGAATTAGCAATGAACAAGAAATTTGAAAATAGTTTTTTCTGTATATTGCATTTCATATTGAAGACATCAAGTTATGCATGCACCTACAGAGATTTATTGGAGGCTTTGACCAGCGGCAGCAGCCCCAGGAGAGCCTCCACTGCGCGCGCTGTGTTTTCATACGTTTCTCTCGTGATCAGCACTGATCAACATGTTCAATCCTTTATAGAGGTCTTCATCACTATCTATTTTATCATTATGTGTAATACCCGAGTAGACCTGTGAAGACCTCTATAAAGGATTGAACATGTTGAATCTGACCAAACATCTCCAAACAATTCCAAACAACGACAGCCAGCAACGGGGCACCAAACAAACATCTGTGTTTGTTGGAGAAGGTTTGATTGGTGTACCATGGGCTTAAGGGATACTGACCTGAGACTCTCCAGTCTACAGTGTGGACTCTCCAGTCCAGCAGAGAGCAGCTTCACACCTGGATCTTCCAAGTCGTTGCTACTCAGGTCCAGCTCTCGCAGACTAGAGGACTGGGAGCTGAGAACTGAGGCCAGAGCTTCACAGCTTCTATTTGACAGCTTACAGCCACTCAACCTGGGGAAGAATTAGCCATGAACAAGAAATTTGAAAATAGTTTTTTCTGTATATTGCATTTCATATTGAAGACATCAAGTTATGCATGCACCTACAGAGATTTATTGGAGGCTTTGACCAGCGGCAGCAGCCCCAGGAGAGCCTCCTCTGCGCGCGCTGTGTTTTCATACGTTTCTCTCGTGATCAGCACTGATCAACATGTTCAATCCTTTATAGAGGTCTTCACTCGGATCCTAGGACCTGGGACCCGACCCGAGACCCGTACGGGTCCGGGTCCATATTTATTATGATCAATTAGGGTCCGGGTCGGGTCCGATTCTATCCCTATCTATTCTATCGTTATGTGTAATACCCGAGTAGACCTGTGAAGACCTCTATAAAGGATTGAACATGTTGAATCTGACCAAACATCTCCAAACAATTCCAAACAACGACAGCCAGCAACGGGGCACCAAACAAACATCTGTGTTTGTCGGAGAAGGTTTGATTGGTGTACCATGGGCTTAAGGCAGTGGTTCTCAACTGGTGTAGCTTCAGGAACCACTATTTTTCTTGTCATGAAGTCGCGACCCAAATTTCAGATTTTCTTTTTAAACCACTCAAATTTATTGCACAAAAAATAGTACATTAATTTAATACACAATGCCTTCATGCACTGTTATAAACCTCAAATTAACAAAAAAGTGCAACAGAAGTGTAACTAGGGCTAAAAACCAATTGAAATAAGGCAGACTTGAATTACAGGCCTATATGTTTTTAAATTTAAACAAGTCAAACTGGTCATGCTCGGAAAGTCTTATTTGAACTGTATGAAATATGAAATAATAGGCAGACTTATCTTGAATTACATGCCTATATGTTTTAAACAAGTTAATAATAATAATAATAATAATAATAATAATAATAATAATAATAATAATAATAATAAAACAAGTTAACCTGGTCATGCTAATCCAGTTTCAATAGTCTGAATTTAACTAATATGAAATAAAAAGGCAGACTTTTCTTGAATCACAGGCTTTTTAGTTAAACTGGTCATAACTTTTAATTAAACTGGGGCCATGCTAATCCAGTTTCAATCATCTGAATTGAACTAAAATTAAATATGAAATGAAAAGGCAGACTTCTCTTGAATTACAGGCAGAGCATATGCTTCAGCTTGTTAAACAAGTAAAACTGGTCAGGCTAATCCAGTTACAATAATCTGAATTGAACTCAAATGAAATATGATTTTTTTTTTTTTTTTTTTGGCCAATGTCCGCGACCCAATCAAAACGGCCCCGCGACCCACCTTTGGGTCGCGACCCACCAGTTGAGAAATGCTGGCTTAAGGGATACTGACCTGAGACTCTCCAGTCTACAGTGTGGACTCTCCAGTCCAGCAGAGAGCAGCTTCACACCTGGATCGTCCAAGTCGTTGTTACTCAGTTCCAGCTCTCGCAGACTAGAGGACTGGGAGCTGAGAACTAAGGCCAGAGCTTCACAACTTCTCTTTGACAGCTCACAGCCCCTCAACCTGGGGAAGAATTAGCCATGAACAAGAAATTTTAAAATAGTTTTTTCTGTATATTGCATTTCATATTGAAGACATCAAGTTATGCATGCACCTACAGAGATTTATTGGAGGTTTTGACCAGCGGCAGCAGCCCCAGGAGAGCCTCCTCTGCGCATGCTGTGTTTTCATACGTTTCTCTCGTGATCAGCGCTGATCAACATGGTCAATCCTTTATAGAGGTCTTCACGGGGCTACTCGGATCCTAGGACCTGGGACCCAACCCGAGACCCGTTTGGGTCCATATTTATTATGATCAATTAGGGTCCGGGTCGGGTCGGGTCCGATTCTATCCCTATCTATTCTATCGTTATGTGTAATACCCGAGTAGACCTGTGAAGACCTCTATAAAGGATTGAACATGTTGAATCTGACCAAACATCTCCAAACAATTCCAAACAACGACAGCCAGCAACGGGGCACCAAACAAACATCTGTGTTTGTGTTTGTTGGAGAAGGTTTGATTGGTGTACCATGGGCTTAAGGGATACTGACCTGAGACTCTCCAGTCTACAGTGTGGACTCTCCAGTCCAGCAGAGAGCAGCTCCACACCTGCATTTTCCAAGTCGTTGTTACTCAGGTCCAGCTCTCGCAGACTAGAGGACTGGGAGCTGAGAACTGAGGCCAGAGCTTCACAGCCTCTCTCTGATAGCTTACAGCCACTCAACCTGGGGAAGAATTAGCCATGAACAAGAAATTTGAAAATATTTTTTTCTGTATATTGCATTTCATATTGAAGACATCAAGTTATGCTTGCACCTACAGAGATTTATTGGAGGCTTTGACCAGCGGCAGCAGCCCCAGGAGAGCCTCCTCTGCACGTGCTGTGTGTTTTCATATGTTTCTCTCGTGATCAGCGCTGATCAACATGTTCAATTATAGAGGTCTTCACGGGGCTACTCGGATCCTAGGACCTGGGACCCGACCCAAGACCCGTACGGGTCCGGGTCCATATTTATTATGATCAATTAGGGTCCGGGTCGGGTCCGATTCTATCACTATCTATTCTATCATTATGTGTAATACCCAAGTAGACCTGTGAAGACCTCTATAAAGGATTGAACATGTTGAATCTGACCAAACATCTCCAAACAATTCCAAACAATGACAGCCAGCAACGGGGCACCAAACAAACATCTGTGCTTGTCTGTGTTTGTTGGAGAAGGTTTGATTGGTGTACCATGGGCTTAAGGGATACTGACCTGAGACTCTCCAGTCTACAGTTTGGACTCTCCAGTCCAGCAGAGAGCAGCTTCACACCTGGATCTTCCAAGTCATTGTTACTCAGGTCCAGCTCTCGCAGACTAGAGGACTGGGAGCTGAGAACTGAGGCCAGAGCTTCACAGCTTCTCTTTGACAGCTTACAGCCACTCAACCTGGGGAAGAATTAGCCATGAACAAGAAATTTGAAAATAGTTTTTTCTGTATATTGCATTTCATATTGAAGACATCAAGTTATGCATGCACCTACAGATATTTATTGGAGGCTTTGACGAGCGGCAGCAGCCCCAGGAGAGCCTCCTCTGCATGTGCTGTGTGTTTTCATATGTTTCTCTCGTGATCAGCGCTGATCAACATGTTCAATCCTTTATAGAGGTCTTCACGGGGCTACTCGGATCCTAGGACCTGGGACCCGACCCAAGACCCGTACGGGTCCGGGTCCATATTTATTATGATCAATTAGGGTCCGGGTCCGATTCTATCACTATCTATTCTATCATTATGTGTAATACCCGAGTAGACCTGTGAAGACCTCTATAAAGGATGGAACATGTTGAATCTGACCAAACATCTCCAAACAATTCCAAACAACGACAGCCAGCAACGGGGCACCAAACAAACATCTGTGCTTGTCTGTGTTTGTTGGAGAAGGTTTGATTGGTGTACAATGGGCTTAAGGGATACTGACCTGAGACTCTCCAGTCTACAGTGTGGACTCTCCAGTCCAGCAGAGAGCAGCTTCACACCTGGATCTTCCAAGTCGTTGTTACTCAGGTCCAGCTCTCGCAGACTAGAGGACTGGGAGCTGAGAACTGAGGCCAGAGCTTCACAGCCTCTCTCTGATAGCTTACAGCCACTCAACCTGGGGAAGAATTAGCCATGAACAAGAAATTTGAAAATATTTTTTTCTGTATATTGCATTTAATATTGAAGACATCAAGTTATGCTTGCACCTACAGAGATTTATTGGAGGCTTTGACCAGCGGCAGCAGCCCCAGGAGAGCCTCCTCTGAAGCAGAGTATTTCTTCAGGTCAAACACATCGAGCTCTTTTTCTGATGACAGTAAGATGAAGACCAGAGCTGACCACTGAGCAGGGGAGAGTCTGGCTGTGGAGAGACTTCCTGAACTCAGGTGCTGTTGGATCTCCTCCACTAGAGAACGGTCATTCAGCTCATTCAGACAGTGGAACAGATTGATGCTTTTCTCTGAAGAGGGATTCACCTTGATCTTCTCCTGGATGTACTGGACCGTTTTCTGATTGGTCTCCAAACTACTTCCTCTCTGTGTCAGCAGGCCTCTTAGGAGAGTCTGATTGGTCTCTAGTGAAAGACCCAGGAGGAAGCGGAGGAACAAGTCCAGGTGTCCATTTGGACTCTGTAAGGCCTTGTCCACAGCACTCTGGTAGAGGCATGTTAGTTTAGATTTGTCTCTTGATAGTGTTGACCACCAGGATGTTGATTGACTTTCTGACAGGAGATTGACACCAGTTTTGATGAAGGACAGAAAGACATAAACTGCAGCCAGAAACTCCTGAATGCTCAGATGGACAAAGCAGAACACAGTGTCCTCGTTCAGCCCACGCTCCTCTTTAAAGATCTGTGTGAACACTCCTGAGTACACTGAGGCTGCTCTGATATCAATGTCACACTTTCTCAGGTCGGCTTCATAGAAGATTAGGTTGCCTCTCTCTAGCTCCTCAAAAGCCAGTTTTCCCAGAGAGAGAATCATCTTCCTTCTCTTTTTATTCCAGATTGGATCTGTTTCAGCACTCCCATGATACTTGACATCCGCCTGTTTGGACTGAACCAGCAGGAAGTGGATGTACATCTCAGTCAGGGTCTTGGGCATGTCTCTTCTCTCTCTGGTTTTCAACACAAGCTCCAGAACTGTAGCAGTGATCCAACAAAACACTGGTATGTGGCACATGATGTGGAGGGTTTGTGAAGTCTTGATGTGGGAAATGATTCTGCTGGCCTGCTCCTTATCTATGAATCTCTTCCTGAAGTACTCATCCTTCTGTGAGTCAGTGAAGCCTCTCACCTCTGTTACCATGTCAATGCACTCAGGAGGGATCTGCTTGGCTGCTGCCGGTCGTGTGGTCATCCAGAGGTGAGCAGTGGGAAGCAGTTTCCCCTTGATAAGGTTTGTCAGCAGCACGTCCACCGAGGTTGACTCTGTAACATCAGTCACAATCCTGTTGTTCTGGAAGTCCAGAGGAAGTCGACACTCATCCACACCGTCAAAGATGAACACAACATGGAACTTGTCAAATCTGAAGATTCCTTTGGTCTCAGGAAAGAAGTGATGAAGAAGTTCCACCAAACTGTACTTTTTCCCTTTCAGCAGATTCAGCTCTCGGAAAGTGAATGGAAATGTGAACTGTATATCCTGGTTGGCTTTGTCTTCAGCCCAGTCCAGAGTGAACTTCTGTGTTAAGACTGTTTTCCCAATGCCAGCCACTCCCTTTGTCATCAATGTTCTGGTTGGTTCATCTCTTCCAGGTAAGGGTTTAAAGATGTCTTCACTTTTGATTATTGTTTCCGGTCTCACTGGTTTCCTGGATGCTGCTTCAATCTGTCTCACCTCATGTTCATCATTGACATCTCCACTCCCTCCCTCTGTGAGGTAATGCTCTGTGTAGGTCTGATTCAGAAGTGTTGGGTTTCCTGCTTTAGCAATCCCCTCAAACAGACACTGGAACTTCTCCTTCAGACTGGATTTGTGATTACGTTGGCACACTCCAGCAAGAGTTTCTGAAAGGACAAATTACATCAATCAGTGGATGTTGCTGTAAATATGAGAAGTGTAAATATTAATATGTGAATGCATACTTTTCCTAACCACATGGCATCTATTCTGCTCATCACTGGTGGACAAACAGGTCCTGACTGTGTGTGCTACCCAATGTGAAATGCATCTGTGGTGGCATTTGTTCTTAAATAATACTGTGTTCAGCATTATACACCCACATGAATAAATCAATGATTTTAGCTGATGATTCATGAGGATTGTGAATATTATTTTGCAATCTGGAATTGAATCAATCTTTCTTGAGAAATGTCTATATTTAACTAATCATATATCTCCCATTTTGCCACCACTTCCTCCCTCCATCATGTTAAAGCTGTTAAAGCCTCTTACTGCTCTGCAGATAGTCAGCCAGCTCCTCCTGCTTCATTCTCCTCAGGAAGAGCAGTGTGATGTTTAGAAAAGCCTCCTCCTCCTCCCTCGGACTCTCTAAGCATTCTGGGTAATCTGGACTCAGAACCAGCTGGACTCTCTTCAGCTCCTTCTTCACAAAAGTGACAATGTTCTCCTCAAGCAGCTGCAACAGAATAACATTTGAATTAAACATTCTGAAAAATAATAATAATACTGTAATAACATCAGATACACTGGTCTAAAGAGTGCAGCTTGAAGACCTCATCAACCAACACTCTTTATTTTACCAGGCAAGAAGTTAGTTAAGAACAAATTCTTATCTACAATAATGACCAGGAAGTAGGCAAAATACCTCCTGATGGAACAGGGTTTGGGGAGAAATAGTCTCAACGCCAGACCCATGAGAGTTGTTACGCTGATACACTACGTTACTGCATGCTGCAGATCTCTCTCTGGGTCTGGGACACTCCCCTCAGCCAGCTGGGGACGGAAGTGAACCGTTCACTTGGCCAGTGATTGGCTAGTGGTGGATTCAGTCTCCACCACTCAGTAACGACTTTGCAATCTGCGATCAGACGACACGGGAGTAGTGTCCTCTAGAGAGAGAGTGGCGTCAGCGGAGGACCAAAATGTGAGACTCATTAGCCGATGAACAGCCAGGAATGGGTCTCGCGCTACTTTTGCATGCTAAAATAAAGCTGATAATGTACAATTTGATTCAAGGGGGGAAAACCCTTTCAGAGTACAACACAAACTGTCTATTTTGCTGCAACTCGGCAGTGCTGCTTAATCCAGGACCTTAATTCCTGGAACTCTTTAGAGTAAAAAACTGGTCCATTGGAGTGAATGGAGATGTCGGGACTCTTCTATCTACGTGGCTCTGCATGGGAGGCGCAGCCCATTTTTCGAACCACTCTCTCATTTGTCCTATGACCTGTCACTCATTCAATTTCAACCTGCCTAGACCCGCTGTAGAGAGAATTTAGATGTTGTTATACCCCCTCCTAGCGTAGGGGGCGCTAAGTGCATAAAGCTACTCTTTGTTGTGGGACTTCAGAAGAAGTCTATAAAAGGAAGTGGTTAACAGGAAGAGGGGGTCATTCCCCAGGAGCAGGAGAGAGAGGGGGGTGAACCACAGTGTCTGTGTGAGACTTTGTTTTGTAAATAAACCTTTTGTAATACTTTTACCTTCTAGTTGCATTGGTTTTCTAAACTTAGAGTTATAGTCCTCACCACAGTTTGGTGTCCGAAATCCGGTTTGAGGAGGGATACTGAGAGATTTTAGTGGCTTGCCGAATGTCTTTTTCTTGTGGAAGTGCACACGCAGCAGAATGGACCTCAGCAAAGCAGCAGAATTCAACAGGAGGCGAGTATTGTTTTGATTATGTTTACAGAAGCAAAGTCTATGAAAACTAGTTTGTAAATATATAAAGTATTCCCTAAGATGAGAGAGTTTGTACAGGACTGTAGAGGCCGGAAACTGAGGGCCGGTTTGCACAGAGGGGGAGGAGAAAGGTGTGAAGGCCTTGTGTGAAGGCTCTGTGTGAAAGCCCTGAGTGAACAGGCCTGGTTTCTTAAATCAGAAACATTTGGGAAAACAAGTTAATTTAAAGTCTACGTTGTGTTCAAAAGTCAAATCTCTCAGCTTAATGTGTTTGGGTAAGTTTTGTATTTTGTTAAATGTTGCTGTGTTTTATAGGAAGGTGGCTTGAAAAGTTAGGCAGAGAGAGCGGGGGTGGTATGTTAGCAGGGGCTGTGGGACAAAAGGCAGCGAGAACAAAGGCCTCTAACTGCAGCCTGAGTAGTTAGAGGCTACAATATTTCTGCCACATCGGGGAAGTTCTGTAAAGTTAATGTCTAAAGTTTAATTAACTGTAATTTGATTTTCTTGGGGGCTACTGTAGCTAATGTTAATTTGGGGTTATTTCACACCATGCATATAGGCTACTGTAGCTAAGTATGGCTGGACCATGCTGGCTCTAAACTGAGAAACATGCTTTTCCAATGTATATAAAGCGGTTTATCTGTGCGTAATTGTAGTAATACCGGTAATGTATGTTGGGGTTGTTTAAATGTAGGCAATAATCATCAGTGTTGTGTATGAACAAGATAAAGAAAGAGAGCGTAGATTAAATGCTAAATAGTGTTATTAGAGTTAAAAGCTATGTTTAGCAAGTAGAGAAAACAGTGTTCATGCCACCTTGATTATTGATGTATTCAGAATCTGCAAATGTATTGTATAGGCCTACTAAAATTTAAGAAGTATTTGGGATGTAGATAAGAAAAGTTAAGACGTTTAAATGCAAGATGAGAACTTACGAGTTAAGATTATTTTGATGAAAACTTTGGGAGTTAGGATGATCAATACATTGATACAGCCTGTATTGAAGCCCGGAAAATTAAAAAAAGAAGTCGTGATTTACCGACCGCCGGCAGTGGAAGAGCGCGCTATATAAATAACATAGAGGTGGGATGAAATGGCCCCAGCCTCTAGTGGACGGGCCATAGGGAATATGGGCCAAGAAGGACCGGAGTGTCCTAAAAGTGGAAAATGCACGGCCTGATAAGATATTCATATTCGATCCAAATTGAATCAGATGGAGGCAGACAGACTATTGAATGTACATAATTCAAACAAAAGTTCTGAATCATTTTTGAGAAATGGTCAGTCTTCGGTACATGGAAGTCTGATAGCCTATGTGCACATTAAGAAAAGTTAGCTTCAGAAGATAGCAGTGGCTATGCTAACAAAAAAGCCTCCCCGGGAGAGGGAGAGAGACTCAGGTAAGGCCAAAGGGGAGGAGTTATGGAGAGAAGGCTTGGAGAGTGGTCAAAGAGACTAGAGGGCACAGGATTGTCTAAAATATGTATCATATCCATGTTTTGAGTCCTTATATGGAGGTTCCAATTTATGTCCATTTTAGACAATAGTAGATAACCAGAGTGACGCAGAACGAGAACAAAGCCTGTGAATATGATTTTAAGAATCTATCACGGCCTGGTGTATTATGGTTGATGTGCAAAGAAGCTTGAATCTCCTAAATCTTTCAGGGACTGGCTCTGAGCAAGGGAACTTTGCACATGGGTGCAAGTTTAAACCCCATTGGAGGGGTAAGCCTCATTTGGAGAGGCAAATTTAAACCTCATTGGTGAGGCATAAATAGTTTGGGGAGCTATATAAATGAGAAGCAGAATAGGAAAATAAATTGATTAGACATACCTTAACTAAATGGGGGCAAAAAGTGTGTTGGGCGCTCGAGGCAATTTGAATGAAGAAGGAGAGAGAGCTGGAAGCTACATGTAATTGTATAACAGAGGGACCACTTTTAACTGCCATTATATTTAGTTGTTGATATGGTACAATGGGTTGCAGATTTTGGATGCATTAGATTGTCTGTGTCCCGCGGGGTGTTTGTGTATAAGATGAAATGTGTTAATTGTATGTATGAATGTGTAACATGTTAGGTGTGACAGCAGCGGTAACATAAATGCATTTACGAAGTAAAGCATTAAAGTGTGCAGGGTTAGAACTTATATAATTAGGTAATACGTTTGATCAATGTAAGGAATAGATAAAAAAAGTGGGAAATCTATGCTGTGTTTAACATATTTTGTGTGTGTTTCAGAGACGGAACCCTGGGCTGGAGGAGGAAGAGAGAATGCAGTCGTTGCAGGAAAAATGTACATTATGAAAGCGTACTAATGTTGGTTTTAACATTTCAGAAACAGCCTGAGATGAGGTGACGTTGGGTGTCTGCTGGAAAAAACCCACAGTAGTATGAAGAACTGATAAGTTTCAAGCAAATGTAGACAGGAACTATATTTACACAATGTTGTCTTGTCCTGATATGTGAATCTCTGAGACTTAACAGGAAAATGGGGGGAGAACTTGGAATAATCTAAATGCTAATTTTCTTACAGGGGACTGTAGGCTGAGAGGTTATGTCATGTAAAACTCTGAGATGAAACCCTAACATTGCTTTTGCAGCCAGGAAAACCATTATTCCATTCCGGAATTGTAACTAATTTGATCTTTTACTTTAGGTCGGTGATCATATAAAGAAACTCATAAGACAACAGAATTTTGGTACTAATATTTTCCTTTCACAGAAAAGAAGTTAAAAAGAATTGGAAGTCATGCTGATCAAAGGCTTTTATTGCAGCAAGCGTGATTGAAATGCTAATTTGGAGACAGAGAAGAGCCGTCTGTCTGTCATTGTAAACAGGGGTAAGATAACCTTTCTTTCAGGTTAACTGAGGAACAAACTAAGTTAAAGCACTTGGAGGACGTGAACTTCACATGGGGTAAAATCCAACTACATTAAAGTGTATTGTTTAATTGATATTCAGTCTAATATAATATTTCGTCATATAAGGAATTGGAAAATATAGGTAGGGTTTTATCATTAACACTAGCTGATGTGCAGGGCAACATAGATAATATTGAATAGTTACTGTTGATATCATGTGTCGTTCTGGTTGCAGATGGAGAAAATAATTTTGCTTTTAAAGCGGTAAAGTGTCATCAATAATAATATAAATTGATTAAGGGGAAGATAATTCAATGATGTCGTATCATTTAATGTGCTCTGGCAAATCAACATCCTGAGCAGAAATCACTCTTATTTAGAAAAATGTACCTTAGAGTAACTGTGAGAGGAATCTTAACAGAAAGATGTTCCATTATTTGTGATTGCAATGACTAACTATATTTGTCTGCTTAAATCCGTTACAGAAGAGGAGTGGAGTAGAAAGGTGGAGAAAGCGTCCTGATTCAAATGATACAGAGAAAGATGTTAAAATGAATTTCTGGGAAAATACAAACTCTAAATTTCAGATTTACTTTGCTTTAGGAAAAATTGTCATTTTACTTAGAGAATGGAAAAGCTTTCATTCATTCATTTAGCTAGAGTTTTAAAAGGAGCAGAGGGGACTTTGTTGCCTAAATGGCATGTTTATATGCAAATGAACTGAATGGCTCATTCACTGCCTGAGAAACTAAGAGAAATCTTTTTCTGAACAAACATTTAGAATAACATTATAAAGTTAATTTAATTTGCAGACATTTACTACTTTCCAAATCTATCTAGTCTGATAAGTAGTCTCAAAATTTAAAAATATACAAGCCATGTGTCTCGCAAGAAATCAAGAGGGAGTGAAATTTGCACTTAATAGAAGTGTGATTATAGTGATAAGGTGCAAACAGACAATAGTTGACTGGGAGACAACAGCTGGAGGGCTGCTGAGCCAGGGGGCTTGACAAAACAAAAGAATAATCAAGGAGTTGTTTATACAGAGAAGGTACTTTCTCAAAGCCATAAATAGGTTAACTGCGTCCAGCAGGAACAACTGCAATCTTCTGTACCATAGATTGAAAGTATCGTAGGTTAAAAGTAGTCTATTATAACGTTTATATTACAAATGATCAGAGGAAGGTACAATAAAAGAAATATTAGAAGTCATGTCGGATGAATGTCATAATAGGCGCTAGATGAATAAGTGATTGGAAGCATGGTAAGTGGAAAAGTACTTATCATATTACATTTGAACATGAAATTAAAGCTACAGCCTAAGTATGAAATATAGATATGTTAACAGCGAAATTATAAATGAAATAATAAACTTACAAAGATATGAAATGGGTTCTTATTCAATAATATCTGTGTATAGAATTTCTATTTGCAGAATGAAGAGAGTGAAACTCTAGATATGGATCTGTAGGAGTTTCAAAGGGGGGATTATAGAAGATATGATTTATAGAAGATATGATATGATTTATTTTATTTCATTGTGATTTGTTGCAAGAAAATATTGTTGCAGATTGGAGAGACTGGTGATACAGGGAAATGAATGGTCAGAGGGAGGTATTCTGACTTAAGACTGCTGACTCGACTTGTTGACTTGAAATGAGCTCATGTAAATATGTACAATAATTATGAAAATGTTTGTTGGGTGAGGCAAACTTTAAATTCAAGTGTGTTTGGGGGCATGTGGTGATGACAAACTAATCACTAACTAATTAACATACTAATCATGTAATTACTGGGCCTTTGAATTGTGCATGAAAATAGTTGTGTTGTGGGAAACCTTTATATTTGAAACAGATTGATATGGAAGAGACGGAGATCAAGCGGGATCAGGTTTCAGCGGCTGATTGACTAAATGGATGGGGATTTTGGCAATATGTGAACATTTGGTTAAAATAGCGATAGATGGAATATATCTGAAATGTAGAAATTGATATGGAGGTACTGGGAAAAGTAATAAACTATTAGCATAGTATTTGGTTAATGCATGAATCCAAATTCAATTGTAATACGGAAATTAAATTGAGATATTGCCAACTCTCCCATACCAAAGTCCATATGAATCAGGCAAGTTGATTTAATAAGTTGAGTACAAAGTGACACAATTGTATAATGTTTCTTGTTGCATAAATATTCATTTATTTGGAAATGAAGTTTGAATGTTAGTGTTTTATTTGAATGAGAAAATGTGTTATCTAAAATGGCGTATCAGTGTACAGGGTGATTTTATAGCCCATATGATGTTGGAGCAAGGCATTTTCACAATGGGATTTAATTTAAAAGACAAATGATGTGGAACTTAAGGAAAAAGGGGGTCTGATCTGACTACACAGAAATTAAGCTTTTGTGGGGTTAGATCTCAAATGAAAGCTCATTTGATCAAATAACCATAATAATAACATCCAATTGGACCATAAGGACTGCGTACAAAATTATGGAAAAATAAAATAGGCAAAATAAAACCCTGTATAGATCATAGAAGTCAATCAGATTGTAATTCAACATTGATATTTGGTTTGGTTGTATTGCAGAAATGCGGACTAAGATGGCGGAATGACATCTATAGAGTGCTATTGAAGAAATGGAGGAAGAAGACCTGTGGACAAAAATGGAAAATAAGCAGGTGTATCGCTATTTACTACTAAAAGTACATTTAGCCTTTTCAACCAAAGATCGTTAAGGGGGAAAGATAAAGGGTCAGTGTGGGAGGTTCTGATGGTACAATGATTCATCCTACAAGTTAAGTTATCCAAATTAAATAGTCAATACTATTTAGAGTTCATCCCAAATTAATTTGAATATAACCAGAGTTCCTGAAATCCCCTGAATATATCTTTTGTGTTACTAGCTAAAATAAATAATCGTCTATGTAGAAGTATGTGGCATTGTTGATTTCCACATGTAAGGGGTTATGTTATATAGAGTGAAAAATGTTAAAAACATATTGATATAGAATAGAATACCACACTCAGATTATATGTCATTCACAGAGAGGAGACGGTGAACGAAGAGGGAAGATCGGAAGACCGGAGCAGAGGGGATGACAACGACTTGGAACATGGATTCAAGACTCCAAGCATGTCAACATATAGGAATATGAATGAATGGGAATAAACAGGATGTGAGGGTTGGGATGGATGATTGCGAGTATGAATGAAGCGTCTAAGGGAGAGTGCAGATGCTGAGGCGGAGCCAATGGAAAAGCCATGATGACATCATTTGAATAGTGTCTGAATTCTTAAATATCTGTTATAAATAAATGATAGAGCACACTTGTATAGGATGGAGCCAATGGAGACGACAAGATGACATCAATCACGTCAAATATTTGAACTGCTAATGAAATTATGTTGTATTGTATGTACTTTGTATATAATGTTGAAAAGTGAAGTGTATGATTGTAGTGCAATGTTTCATATGTTATAAGTCATGTATAGTGTCTAAGCTTAGCAATGATAGCATGCTATAGTTGTAATGAGATCCAACAACTTTAAACTGGTAGATTAGGCCAATCTATCAGAAGTATATTATGTAAATAACTTGGATTAGTAAGGAGTAAATCATTACATGGAATGATATAGCAGTAAGGCACATTTCAAATACAGGCTTCATTAAGTGATGTCCCAAAAGCAAAGAGAGGGGGTCGCAGAGGACTTCTCTAGACTGTACACAGACAGAGTTTATAATCTGCATGTATTTGAAATATTTATAAGCCACCGCATTCTAAAGAGAGGAGTACACAGTTGGATTCGGAATATGGCAAAGTAAAGTGTACCGTACTTCTTTTAACAAGAATGTATATATCAGCATGGGATGATGAATACAACTAAGAGTAAGTTGAAATGCAATATAACAACTTCTAAATAAAATAGTTTTACTGTTAATAAGTAAAAAGAGGAGGGAAACTGTAGAGAGAATTTAGATGTTGTTATACCCCCTCCTAGCGTAGGGGGCGCTGTGCATAAAGCTACTCTTTGTTGTGGGACTTCAGAAGAAGTCTATAAAAGGAAGTGGTTAACAGGAAGAGGGGGTCATTCCCCAGGAGCAGGAGAGAGAGGGGGGTGAACCACAGTGTCTGTGTGAGACTTTGTTTTGTAAATAAACCTTTTGTAATACTTTTACCTTCTAGTTGCATTGGTTTTCTAAACTTAGAGTTATAGTCCTCACCACACCGCCCTCAAACCCCAGCAGTGGCTGTGAAGTGGCACAGACTCATTTGTGTAGTATGCGAAGCGCAGCGATTCAACGTCTGTTGACAACAGACTGTTATAAGACCAGAGTAGTTGTTTTGTAATTCAGTAGCTGCAGTAAAATGTGTTGTACATTTACACACCATAAATATGGAGTCTAGGTCTGTTGGAAGCTCCTGGACAGACTGACCACTGGGAACCTCTGACCTCTCCTGGTGGACTCTGGAGAACACATGAAGTATTAGGTCATATAATGTCACACACGCACACACACACACGCACACACACACACACACACACACACACACAGTGAAATCCACTGTAAATTAGGGATGCACGATATGGATTTTTTTCAGCCGATACGATAACCGATAAATATCTGCTTCTCCTGGCCGATAACGGATACAATAACCGATAATTATTTCACATCTTTGTATTTAAAGAAATAAGTTCTTAACCTGTATTTTATACACACCTGGGGTGACAAAAGACAGATGTGTTGAGCAAAGATGGATGACTTAAAAGACTATTCCATAGCTCTGACCTAACCAAATCTAACTGACATCACTACTGTGAACACAAAACAAAGAACACTTCTGATATAATATATATATGATTGTTTTAGTAAGTAAAGTATCACTCAATTAAACAATACAAAAAAATAAAGGCTTTTATTGAACTGAACCGCTTAGTCTGCAGATAAAACACAATGACAAAAGGCAGCCTAGTAATTTAGACTTTTATTGTCATGTTACTGATCTGTTTGAATTTTGCATTGGGGCCAGTTCTATTGAAGTGAATGGGGAAGACATGGAAAGATTAAAGATGAAAGAAAAGACACTATGTGATGTTGACAGATTTTTTTAATGTAATGTGTGTGTTTGTTTTCCTTATTATTGGTCTCCAAACAGATGATGGCTCTGTCCAGTTCTGCATATAGCTCAACTCAAAAGTCCCTATTTGGTTTATAGTGGGACTCCTGGTTAGCTTAATAATGTTAGTGGATTGGATTTTGGAGTTCATACTCCCAGAGCTGGAGTAAACCATATAGAATCATCTTTACCTGAAATGAAACGTCCAGGGATTGTGTGTTTTAAGTGCTTTGAATACGGGGATGTTTTGCAAAATAATGGCATTTTAAACATGCGATACAAAGATGCGATTAATCGCAATTAACTATAGTTAATCGCAAGATTAATCGCGATTAAGAAAAGTAATCGTTTGACAGCCCTAGTTGTTATCATCTGAAACTGTGGAACAGCCACACTGCCGGCAGCCATGTTTGGCTCTAGTGCGCCTGGCACCAGGTGCAGCTGTGACGTCACGAGCTCATGCAAAATGGCCATATTGGATGATAATGTATCGGCCCGTTAAATATCGTGCATTCCTACTGTAAATGCTGCTATGATTATTGGATGTGATGTTTTGAGAGAAGAAACTAAATCAACAGAGTATCATGACTTCTTTCCTCTGTTCAGTAGAATCAAATAAACTCATCTGTTTTCAGTTCTTACCTTTGCTCAGTAGGCTGCTGTCCATCTTTGATATCAGGAGGATGACCCATAGACCAGTCACTCTTCATGGACACACAGCTGGGTACAGGGGAGTCTGCTCTCTCCTGCTGGATCCTGCTAAGGATTGATAAAACAAGGTGGTGGCAGTGAACATGTTAGAGAAGCAGGGTTTTGACCAGTAGGTTGCCAGTTTGAATCCCAGTAACAACTTTGAAAGTCAGGGTGAATATGTAACTCTTTCTCCACCCTGTGAAACTACCAACAACTAGACCTTGAGCAAAGATCTCAACCCCCAGACTGTTCTGGTAGCTGCGCAGTCACCAACAGCAGAAGGCTGTTGTTATACTGAGCAGCTCTGGTATGAATATGTAACTATGGATGTGAGGCAGAGCAATGCTGTAAAAGAAAATATGTTAAGCAAAACCCTTCTGGAATCTGGATAGTTAATTGTAATAAAAGAAGAAACTAAATCAACAGAGTATCATGACTTCTTTCCTCTGTTAGAATCAAATAAACTCATCTGTTTTCAGTTCTTACCTTTGCTCAGTAGACTGCTGTCCATCTTTGAAACTAATAGGATGATTCATAGAAAAGTCACTCTTCATGGACACACAGCTGGGTACAGGGGAGTCTGCTCTCTTCTGCTGGATCCTGCTAAGGATTGATCAAACAGGGTGGTGGCAGTAAACATGTTAGAGAAGCAGGGTTTTGACCAGTAGGTTGCCAATTTGAATCCCAGTACCAACTTTCAAAGTCAGAGTGAATGATTCTTTCTCCACCCTGTGCAACTACCACCACTCGATCTTGAGCAAAGATCTCAACCCCCAGACGGATCTGGTAGCTGCTCAGTGACCACTAGGGGGCTAGCTCAGGGTTTGACCAAGGGGCATGCCCACCACCTTTCCCCTGAAGATGCGGAAGTCTTTGTTTAAGCTGTAATTCCTCGAATGGCCACTTGAGGCAGGACTCAGAAGTCCTGTCGTTCCTGTTAAAATGCCCCAACAGTAATTAAACATCTTTACAGCCTGGACCGAAACACGGTTTTGGTCTACATAGCTAATTTCACCTTTTCATAACAACTGTAGGGGGGTCAATTTTTGCATAACTCAGCCGTTTACATTTAATAAAGGTTTAAAGTTATGCATAATTAAGGGCGTGGCCCGGTTGAGTGACAGGCGGCCATACTGCCACTGGATAGTGCTTTATGGTTAGTTGTTGTCTGAGCTCTGGTCGTGTTTGTGGTGTTGCAGTCTTTTTGTCCATTTGATCCTGCAGCTGTAGCCTTGTCTCCTGCATACAAAACCATTGTCTGACACATTTTACTCTCATCTGTTTTGGAGTCTGGTCCGTCTGATTATGCCAGCGAGCTAATCCAGCTCACGAAGCAGAGACGCAGACCGCACTGACCGGCTGCACTCCTGTGTTAGTTAGCGATAATAACAATACGACGTCCAGTCGGATATTTTCAAAATAAAACGATTCTGCACAAGTATAAAGCAAACTACAGTATAAAGACAAAGCTGTTGTGAAATGTCTATTTTATCCTCTTTTTTTATTTTCTTATGTCATCCTCATCATTTTATGTGAAGCACTTTGAACTGCATCTGTGTATGAAATGTGCTATACAAATAAACTTGACTTGACTTGACTATGTCTGTTCAGTAGAATCAAATAATAAACTTGTCTGTTTTCAGTTCTTACCTTTGCTCAGTAGGCTGCTGTCCATCTTTGATATCAGGAGGATGAGCCATAGACCAGTCACTCTCCATGGACACACAGCTGGGTACAGGGGAGTCTGCTCTCTTCTGCTGGATCCTGCTAACGATTGATCAAACAGGGTGGTTGCAGTGAACATGTTAGAGAAGCAGGGTTTTGACCAGTAGGTTGCCGGTTTGAATCCCAGTAACAACTTTGAAAGTCAGGGTGAATATGTAACTCTTTCTCCACCCTGTGAAACTACCAACAATTAGACCTTGAGCAAAGATCTCAACCCCCAGACTGTTCTGGTAGCTGCTCAGTGACCAACAGCAGAAGGCTGTTGTTGTACTGAGCAGCTCTGGTATGAATATATGTAACTATGGATGTGAGACAGAGCAATGCTGCAAAAGAAAATATGTTAACTCATTGAGTGCCATGGACGAGTATGTTAGTCAATTGGTTTAGTAACGTAGAGTGCCAAGGACGAGTATGTTCGGCAATTGCGTTTTTTGACGGTGGGACGTGCATCAAAGCTAGATCCATCTCCTGTGAAAGTATGGTGGCTGTTGAATGTGTAAAACCTATTTTAGGGACCCATTAGGTGGAGACAGTGCTCTCCAGATTAGAGAAAGGCGAGGAAAAAAGAGAGAAGAAGTCATGTGGAAATGGAAATCGCATCGATATGCATGAAGCATATACGTTAGCTGTGCCTGTGAACAGCAGTCATCTGCTGCCACAATTGAGCCCCATCCGTGTCCGCTGCGATAGCCCCTCCATATGATTTAGTTGCCGACACCAGTGTCTTTCTGAAAAGTTACATTATTCTCAGCTGGGAGCCGGCGACACGCTGTAAAAAAGTGGGGTGCAGCGGACTTTTCAGTGCAGAGCAAACTCAGAGCAAACCGCTGCAGAGCCCCAGAACACTCCTCCCACCACGGAGGAGGAGGAGGAGGGGGGTGGGGCACGCAGGGCACTACAGCATTCAAACATTGACAGTACACACAGACCCAGGCAGCAGCAGGCTCGATGCACAGAGAGCAAACAAGCTAGAATAGGCTATCTGATGCCCACCAGCAGTAAATCAAGACCAGCAAGAAGGTGTAGGGTCTGCGCACGCAGGGGCCAGCGCTGCTGGTTGCAGCTAAAAAATATTATTTGGCCAAACAAAATTCCTTTGTTTTCACTCTTTTATTGAAGGAAATTATTTTTGAGGTGTCATTACATCAGAAAATATTAGTTTCAGAGTCAATGATGTGCTTGAAATGCTTCCTTTCACAAAAGGCTGAATATCTCAGATTCTAAATTGAAATGTGTCTTTTTGCTCAAAACAACCTATCTTCTCCGGCTCATAAGTAAAGAACGGAAAATGGTATCAATAAACTTTTTTGCAGATGATAGAAGAGAGTCTCAGCGTTCTTTGTGCGTGTTCGGTGTTTACATAGTAATATCACACAATATTCTGTGGGCCTCGAGAAATCACTGAAAACGCTCTGAAACTGGCACTCTCCAAAAGTGGCTGGCACTCAATGAGTTAAAGTCCCTGGAAACCAAAATCCACAAAAACGTTCTAACTATGTTATTTAGGGTCTTATGTTAGTAATTGTGTGCCTCAGAAATTATTATACATTACTTTCAACCCAAAGCCTTAAAATCGACACTTTTCTACAAGATTCTACAAGGTACTTCCTCATTGAAGAGAGCAGTGCGCGAGGTGCTAAAATGCAGGAGCTTATGACGTCATAAGCTCTATATAACCTTTGTACACGCGCGCAACCCGCCCGTCCGTTCTTTGCCCCCACAGCGCTCGCTCAGTGTCTGTCTGTCTCCCTCCCACTCTGTGTGCTGTGTGTCGAGCACTATGCTGCTCTCTCTCTCTCTCTCTCTCTCTCTCTCTCTCTCTCTCTCTCTCTCTCTCTCTCTCTCTCTCTCTCTCTCTCTCTCTCTCTCTCTCTCTCTCTCTCTCTCAGCATAGCGCTCTACACACAGCCTGGTGACGCGAGGTTACTCACACACACACACACACACAGTAGCGCTGTGCACTCGCAGAGCAGATATCTCTTCCTCTCAGTACGCTATGCGCGGAGCAACGCGCGAACACACACACACACACACACACCCCATCTATCTCTATCAGAGGTCTCCTCCGAGAGAGAGAGGGAGAGAGGGAAATTTCCCTGCTGCAGACGGGACACGCCCACACAGTCCGCGGGAGAAAATACACTCTAAAAACTAATTGATTCTCATGACTTTTGCCATGACTGTC
Organism: Poromitra crassiceps; assembly: GCF_964638095.1. Lineage (NCBI taxonomy): Eukaryota > Metazoa > Chordata > Actinopteri > Beryciformes > Melamphaidae > Poromitra > Poromitra crassiceps. The sequence continues at coordinate 8,769,335 of NC_139637.1, forward strand.
AAACCTAAATTTATATACTTTGCGACGTACATCATCGTTCAAATTTGGCTGATGGCTTATTAACATAGGGTCCTGTGATGTGATGAACTCAAAATGCTAAATAATAAAGAAATATTTCTGGTTTCCAGGGACTTTAAGCAAAACCCTTCTGGAATCTGGATAGTTAATTGTAATAAAAGAATAAACTAAATCAACAGAGTATGATGACTTCTTTCCTCTGTTAGAATCAAATAAACTTATCTGTTTTCAGTTCTTACCTTTGCTCAGTAGGCTGCTGTCCATCTTTGAAACTAATAGGATGATTCATAGAAAAGTCACTCTTCATGGACACACAGCTGGGTACAGGGGAGTCTGCTCTCTTCTGCTGGATCCTGCTAAGGATTGATCAAACAGGGTGGTGGCAGTAAACATGTTAGAGAAGCAGGGTTTTGACCAGTAGGTTGCCAGTTTGAATCCCAGTACCAACTTTCAAAGTCAGAGTGAATGATTCTTTCTCCACCCTGTGCAACTACCACCACTCGACCTTGAGCAAAGATCTCAACCCCCAGACGGATCTGGTAGCTGCTCAGTGACCACCAGGGGGCTAGCTCAGGGTTTGACCAAAGGGCAAGCCCACCACCTTTCCCCTGAAGATGCGGAAGTCTTTGTTTAAACTGTAATTCCTCGAATGGCCACTTGAGGCAGGACTCAGAAGTCCCGTCGTTCCTGTTAAAATGCCCCAACAGTAATTAAACATCTTTACAGCCTGGACCGAAACACGGTTTTGGTCTATATAGCTAATTTCACCTTTTCATAACAACTGTAGGGGGGTGAATTTTTGCATAACTCAGCCGTTTACATTTAATAAAGGTTTAAAGTTATGCATAATTAAGGGTGTGGCCCGGTTGAGTGACATGCGGCCGTACTGCCACTGCATAGTATTTTATCGTTAGTTGTTGTCTGAGCTCTGGTCGTGTTTGTGGTGTTGCAGTCTTTTTGTCCATTTGATCCTGCAGCTGTAGCCTTGTCTCCTGCATACAAAACCATTGTCTGACACATTTTAATCTCATCTGTTTTGGAATCTGGTCCGTCTGGTTATGCCAGCGAGCTAATCCAGCTCACGAAGCAGAGACGCAGACCGCACCGACCGGCTGCACTCCTGTGTTAGTTAGCGATAATAACAATATGACGCCCAGTAGGATATTTTCAAAATAAAACGATTCTGCACAAGTATAAAGCACACAGAAGCCATTGAAAACGTTTTATTTTGCTATTTCCCTCCCTTTCTGTGTGTGCATGATGCGGGGGGAGAGATTGACAGCACGCTGTGGCACACACACTCAGTCATATCGTGAGCAGTGTGAATCTGTTTTTGACAACTTGGAAGTCAGTGCCAGACAGCGCCCGGCACACCCCCCCCCCCTCACACCCCAATTTAAAAAACTCAACAGATCTACACGAATCACACAAATGATCTATTTTGGATTAAAAACTGCGAATTTTGCCGAAAGGTGACAAGTTGCACCCCTGCTTACCTTTGCTCAGTAGGCTGCTGTCCATCTTTGAAATTCCTAGGATGAGTCATAGACCAGTCACTCTTCATGGACACACAGCTGGGTACAGGGGAGTCTGCTCTCTCCTGCTGGACTGGCCTTCAACACAACAGAGACAGACAGAGCTTTGACTCAGGATAATGAAGGGTTAAATGATGTCACTGCTGAGATGTAATGATGTCACTGCAATGATGTCACTGCTAAGCTGTAATGATGTCACTGCTAAGCTGTAATGGTGTCACTGCTGAGCTGTAATGATGTCACTGCTAAGCTGTAATGATGTCACTGCTAAGCTGTAATGATGTCACTGCTAAGCTGTAATGATGTCAGTGCTGAGCTGTAATGATGTCACTGCTGAGCTGAAATATTGTCACTGCTAAGCTGTAATGATGTCAGTGCTGAGCTGTAATGATGTCACTGCTGAGCTGTAATGATGTCACTGCTGAGCTGTAATGATGTCAGTGCTGAGCTGTAATGATGTCACTGCTAAGCTGTAATGATGTCACTGCTAAGCTGTAATGATGTCACTGTTGAGATGTAATGATGTCACTGCTGAGCTGTAATGATGTCATTGTTGAGATGTAATGATGTCACTGCTGAGCTGTAATGATGTCACTGCTGTGCTGTAATGATGTCACTGCTGAGCTGTAATGATGTCACTGCTGAGCTATAATGATGTCAGTGCTGAGCTGTAATGATGTCACTGCTGAGCTGTAATGATGTCACTGCTGAGCTGTAATGATGTCACTGCTGAGCTGTAATGATGTCACTGCTGAGCTGTAATGATGTCACTGCTGTGCTGTAATGATGTCACTGCTGAGCTGTAATGATGTCACTGCTGAGCTATAATGATGTCAGTGCTGAGCTGTAATGATGTCAGTGCTGAGCTGTAATGATGTCACTGCTGTGCTGTAATGATGTCACTGCTGAGCTGTGAGATAGAGAACAGTTATCTCATCTTACCTCTTAGCTTTGGTCCGGCTGTCATGTTCCTCAGACAGAGAGAGCCCCTCCTCTCTCTCCTCACACTGACTCATAGTGGAGCCAACAACACCTTCACACAAACACACCAACATGCTGTTAGCTGCACTCAGTCATTACTACAAGCTGTTATTACAGGATACATTTACAAAAACATACACAGCTAACTTCAGCTAGTTAATTTCATTGGTAAAATAGCTGTTGAATTCAACATATTGCTATAATCAGAGCGAAATATAAACAATATAAACACATATTGCATAATTGCACCTCAAATTAGGTCAAAAAACACTTTGATGATGTCAACTCAGACAAACTGTCATGCCCAGGCCACGGTGTGGCCTGCTCTGCATGCTGAGTGACATTTTCCGGAGGAGATTAACTCAGTGGACTTTATGTTTATAATAGAGAAATTAGTTATGTTTATCTGCTATGTCCAGAGATAATATGAGTTCTGTTTATTCCTTGTGTAGTCTGTCTTCTCCCCACCTGTTGCCCATTTTTCCCTGTTAGTCTGCCTTTCCTCCCACCTGTTGCCTATGTCTCGTTATGGCTCAATCCCACCACACTTAACAGCCCTGCACAGCTCGTCCCCACTCGGCTCCACTCGTCTCTACTCGATGGATGTTTTGCTTCGACCGGCGCTCGATCGGCCCCCACCCACCCCCGCCCACAGCTGGTCGTCTAAAAATAGCGACCGCATATCTGTCCTTCGGCTATAACATAACGTTACAATTAAATCCATCCACAGAACTTTTAAACTGTTTATGAAATACTGGTGCCTCTAAATGACCTACAGTGTACATGGGCAAATGTGACAATCGGCCAAGAGAATGATATCACAGGCATGCTGCGCTGTGCGGGGACGGGAGAGGCGCAACAGAGTGAAGCCTCTACCCCGCAGCCTCTCACCAGGCAAGACCGGGGCTTCCAAACACCCGCTGCGGCCTAGCGGAGCGCTGCAGCCTCCACTCAGCTACAGAGCTCCCTGAGCGAGCAGCGGACTTTTTTCTCAGACAATTGAACACCCGCCACGATTTTATTTCACCGGAGGTGAAGGCAGCGACACAAAATACTGATGGAAATATACATAACAGAAGATAAGGTAAGACCACTAAACTGGTATGCAGCCGCCAGCATTGCATTGACAGTCAGTAGACAGAGTAAACACGATTCTCTCTGACCAATCAGTAGCCATCAGAGTTTTACGTCACCATTTGGGACCTACTCGCCAGCCCGAAGTACCCCGACGAGGCAGGGACCAAAAGTAGCACGACTCGGCCACAAAACAAACCGAGCTGGGCCGGTTTTTGATGGTGGGATGAGACCAAAAGTCGAGTCGAGCGGAGCGGGACCGCGCTACTAGCTGCTGTGGAATTGGGCCATTAGTCTGCCCCATTACCTCCCTACCAATCAGTTCTCCCGTTTTGCCCTGTGTTCCTGCCTCCCCAGCTGTCTCCCATGTTCCTGATGATCCCTTTGTGTATATATTGTCTCAGTCTGTGTGTTGTCTTTGTCGGAACATTGTCTACTGTTTACCCTGTCGTCGGTACGTTTTTGTCCTCAGTGTTCGCCTGTGTCTCAAGTTTATTGCCTAGCTGTGAGCTAGTAGGTTTTTGTTATTTTGTATTTATAGTTTCTAGTAAAAACCCTTTTGTTGTCCTTGAAACCTTGCCTGCTGCTTCCCTTTGTCTGCACTTGGGTCCACACATCATCACACCACCTTTACAGATCGTAACACAAACTGGAGATCTGAAATGATACCCGAATTTCTGACATGTAATTCCGACCTCGACAAGCGTTCAAATCATTTTTTACAGGTCAGAGCTAATTTTTCAAGTGTTCCAAGTTGTCTTGAATGCGGTATTAGACTCGGGGGATTGGCAGCCATCTTGGATTTGAGGTCAAATCTGACTTCCCTCCACATCTGAAAATAAACCTTATGGTAGATATTCACTCACTATGTGAGAAATGTCATGCTTTTCTCAAAAGGTGCACAACTGTTATGAACATTACATACATTTGAACATTAGACCCATGGGATCAGTGGCCATCTTGGATTTGAGGTCAAATCTTACTTCCTTTGAATTGCCTCTGTGTATGAAATGTGCTATACAAATAAACTTGACTTGACTTCCCTTCCCTCCACATCTGAAAATAAGCATTATGGTATTCAATAACTATGTGAGAAATGTCATGCTTCTCTAAAAAAAAACTGTGCAAAATTATTGTGGTTATCCACTGTCTTATTTTTATTTACCTTCAACTACCAACCAACTCTTTTTTGTGGCAATTTCATCTCCATATTTGCAACAGTCAAATGTTTAGCCGAACATCGATTGCATCTCAGCCTGTCCTGGAGGAGGGTCCCCAGTTGGGCTCTATGTTTGGTCTCTAAGCTGCATCGGCCCTCACAAGGTTCCTCCTCTCCTTTAAGGTGAGGCAATCCAGGGGCTATACATTCACAGGTGGAAAGGTTTTCTTGTGGCCGTGGGGTTGTGGGGTTGTGGGGTTGTGGGGTTGTGGGGCTGTGGGGGTTGTGGGGTTGTGGGGTTATTTGTGGGGGTATTTCTCTGACTGGGCTCCACTTCTCATATCTTTGTGGGAGGGGGACTGGGGACTGGGGTAGTCGGTGCCGGGGTAGCTCAGAGTGGTTTAGACACTAAGCGGTAGATTAGTTAGATTTCTTCTGTGCTAGTTAGTTCTGGTTAAGGTTAGACTAGTCAGAATGTCTACAGTTGACTGATTGAGTAGCAGCTGTGCCAAAGGGAGATAATCCAGTACTATCGTTTGTCATCTATTCAGTGACATCATAACGCCAGGTAATTATAATATATGATAATATGATAATTGGAGTACCAAATTTTAATTTTGCTTAATATATGACCCATATTGTGATATACGTTATGTTTCTAAATTCTAAACTGACCCCTGTGACTATTCGTGATACTGATTTCAACCATATCGCCCAGCCCCAGACAGTATACCCTGTCTATTCTGCTCTCTCTCAGCTCAGCTATGTATTTATCTATGTGTTTGCCAGTGTAGGAATTTAGCCAGGGGCCACACACACACACACGCGCGCACGCACACGCACACACACACACACACACACACACACACACACACAGGGCAAAAATGCCCCCAAGAAATCTCAGATTAATTCCCCTAAAAAACATGATCATGAGGCAAAAATTGCCCCCAATATTTTGATAATTTTATTTTCATTCAATACATTTAAATCCCATCTGTATCACACTCAGCACCTGCAAGCTGGATGCCAGAAGACAACGATGAAGAACACACACAAACAGCGCTGTTGTTCACACTACACTTTAGCAACTTTATGCATTACGGTAATTACTATTTTTAAAGTGCCCCCAAAATGTTGTTAAAGCCCCCAATTTTTAGACCGTGAGGGCAAAAGTTGCCCCCAATATATTTATTTAGAGAGTGAGAAGACAGACGCTGCTTATTCTCCTCTGTCAGTTCTGGGTGTGTTCATGTGATATGAGGGTGTGGCCTCATAACTTCATGTCTAGTCTAGTCTAACATCATAATGGTCTACCTGAAAGAGTACTACTGTCTGTCCACTAGATGGAGACATTAACCACATCATCTACAGTGACGTAAACTGCAGAGCAGCACACATGTAATGCATGGAGCAGTAATTTAGATGTTATATCATTATATTAGAACACGGCTCTCTTGAATACTCGATTCTGATTGGTCAATCAACAATATTCACCGGTCATTATTTCTCGACAACCGACCGCTGCTCTGCCACACCTGGATTAATCAGTTGATAAGAGCTTTTTGTCAGCAAGACACTACTAATTAGGCCAACCAGTTGCAGCTGTGGTGTCTTGTGTGCCAATTACGAATGAAACCGCTTTGTTGTTGAAAACGCTATTAAAAAATCTATTTGAATAATTATTTTTGTCAGATTATTGAATGATTTAGTTGTAGGCCGTGTTCTAAGCGGGATAATGTATATTGAGGCGGTGATTACTGGGAAATAATGACCTTCAGGTGAACGATTAAGCCCTCCGCTGGCGCGTCGGGCTCAATCCACCTGTCGGTCATTATTTCCCCCGTAATCACCGCCTCAATATACATTATCCCTTACTTATATACTATATAATTCAATGACGAGTGAGAATAGACCCTTTTCACGTGGGCCATTTTGTGTGAAAAGGCAGAATAAACACAGGTGCAAGCAAAACACTAATGAGGGTTTCCAAATTCCAATCAAAAGTTTGAAACCCTCATTAGTGTTTTGCTTGCACCTGTTTACCCTGCCTTTTCGACACAAAATGGGCCCCGTGAGAAGGGTCTATGAGAGTGCATCTAAAATCTGTCTGACGTCACAGTCTGCAATATCAAAATGGTTTCTGAGAGAGCGACATGTGACAAGAAGTTATTCCATTTCACAAGAGATGATATAGCAATTAGGCTAACTGACAGCAAACTCACAGGAGTCCATCAACAGTCACTTCAGACTGAGCTTGAACCACAATCAACTAGTTTCCTTTGGAAATTTTGTAGCCTTTTGGGGGAATTTGAGCGCGCGCCCATTGTTCTAATTGTGTTCACTGTAATGCTATGATCAGATGTGAGTTTCTTATACATCCACACTGGAAAAACTTTTTTTTCCCTTTTTTTCTCAAGAGTAGGATTTATTCTAAAACCAACATTTGTTGTCTATCTTTTAGAGAGAGACAGAGAGAGAGAGAGAGAATACAGACTGCTTATTCTCCTCTGTCAGTTCTAGGTGTGTTCATTTGATATGACGGTGCGCGCGCGGCGGCCTCATAACTTCAGGGTAAACAAGTCTAGTTTTGAATCTAGAGTTTTTTTACACGGAGAAAACTCTTTTTAGTCTAAATAAGCAAAAAGGCTAACAGTTTTAACAGTGTTAACAGTCTCATTAAACAGTCAAGTTAGAGTAAAAGTGTCAGTAAAGTACTGTTACAATAGCCTACCTACCTTTACCTGGAGAAAATAATCTGCGCCACACCGAACAAGGAAATGATGGGACAGAGAGGGAGAGGGAGAGAGAGAGAGAGCAGGATTGAGCCGGATTTTTTGCTCCAGCAGGAATTGCACTTCCGGTTTAGTGATTTTGCCTTCAAAGTTTTTTTACCATAAAAATTGAAGTAGAAATTGAACTACCGGTATGTCCAACATAATGAACATGAGAACACGAACCTCTAGTTGTGTTATTTCTTGAAATGCTTTCTACAATAGCAAAATGATCAGCGTGACGTCACTTGCCACCCAGAAATGCGGAACCCCACGGCAGTCAATAGTATGAGTTGTGCCAAACAAACATAATATCTCAAAAACTATAGGCCTACATCACATCGCTTTGACATTCTGAGTGAGAGCAGAAGTAGCTCAAGAGTTTGATGTATAATATATGCATGTCTTGTTAAAGTTGTGTGAACTGTCGCAGTTTTTAAAATGTAAACAGAGTTGGTCGGCTAGAGTCGGACACTCAAAATTATTACATTTTCCCAAGACATCAGAGCTGGAATTGCCAGTTGCCGTGTTTTGCTCTGACGTGGGCCTTGTTCGACCAATCACAGCTGACAGATCGGGTTGTGTTCCTAAAGAGAAGTGACAGCTGTTGTCCAGCAGAGGGCACGCGAGGACAGAACACTCGAGTGTTTACTTCAGGGACGTCATATCAAGATGTGTGGCTCTTGTAAAACGCCCTTACGCAAAGTGTTTTGTAACAGTGGTGTTGCAGTGAGTGGCGTTACGTGTAAACTGCCCTTTAAATATTAAATTCAGAGCGTGAAGTAAGTGCATTTTAATCATTTACATATTTTTACAATGTTGTATTGTATGAGGAATAACTGTGTGCGACACTGACACTCCATGCATGTCTTGTTCTACTTTATGAACCAGTAAACGTGCTGCTCTTGGACATCTAGACGTCTGTTGTTATTATTGTTGCAGGCAGGCAGGCAGGCAGCAGCAGTATGTCCGCGGTGCCCACAGTCAGACTGGCCGGTGGTCTGGAGATCTGCCGGGTGCTGAACGGCATGTGGCAGGTGTCCGGGGGGCACGGAGCGGTGGACGAGGCCAGAGCAGGTGACACAACACACAGGACTTTACCCCCGGGCTCCGGGGTCCATATCATATCATCAGGGACATTTGAGACTGAGAGAGGTGTAGTCAAGAGTCAAGACAGAATGACAGGGCCCGGGGAGACAATGTGGAAGTTAAGGAATCACTTTACAGTCAGGAACATAGCAGATAATACACTGTATATTGGTAGTGCCTTTCAGGTGTTGTCACCAGCAGTGCCACTGTGTAACCAGTGACAACACAGTCCTGAAGGGGGCCATCATGGCCACTTCACATCCAGTGATCCGATTAAGCAACAGCAGGAAGGAAAAGCATTCCACATTTATATTGGCATTTTATATCCAGGGCAATGCATTGTGGGAATCCTCTAGGTTCATTCATAGATAGATTTATTTGATGATCTGTTTAAAAAAAATGCCATACATTAAATGTACATGCAATTCTAAAAAAAGAAATCAAGGATAACACAAAAAGTACACAAAAACTTAATTCCGTTGTGGTCCTTGCTCTTAGACATACAGTACATTAAATATACAGACATTGCACCACACACTGTAGTTTCATATTAAAATCTGGCTATCTAGTACTAAAACATTACAGCATAACAAAAGAAGACTAATTAATACAACACCCCATTTCTGCCTATAGTCCCTTACTCATTATGTCTGTTTGTACAGTACCACGGGATACAAGCACACATATTTGAAAGTTATAGTTTTCTGTGAAAATAGATGAATCTCCCTGATGTGGTCTCTCTCTCTCTCTCTCTCTCTCTCTCTCTCTCTCTCTCTCTCTCTCTCTCTCTCTCTCTTTCTCTCCAGTTGAAGCCATGCAGGCCTATGTAGATGCTGGCCTGACCACATTTGACATGGCAGACCATTATGGGCCTGCAGAGGAGATATTTGGACAATTCAACAGCCAGGTATATACACACACACACACACACACACACACACACACACACACACACACACACACACACACACACACACACACACACACACACACACACACACACACACACACACACACACTCTCTCTCTCTCTTGATTTTGCACAAGCTTTAACTGAAAAATTGTATTGTAAAACATCATAGTCAATTATACATTCACATTTTAGATATTAAATTGATTGACTTATTGATTGATTGCTTGACGTACCCAGGGAGTCAAGGACATACAAAAATGGCAGGATAAGTTTAAATCTCATATCAACATTACAAATTGAATAGTGCCAATGCTGAACAATTCTCCTACTTGTTGTTATACCCAAATACATCATTTATATCACTTATATTTCAAGTTGAATTGATTTCTTTACCCGGCATTTGGAATCACTTCTTTATCTCATCGTCATAGTGACGACAAAAATGATAAATGTCTAATGGTGGAAATTCCAGATACGGATCATCAGACAAATCAAATAAATTCTTCCTTGGCCCAAGGTCGATCTGTCCACCATTTTTCATGGAAATCTATTCATACATTTTTAGATATCCTGCTGAAATACATGTAAAGGCAAACTAAGGAACAAACAGGCGCAAAACCTTCTTGGTGGATGTCAAAATAAAGTGCAACGGTCAGAAACCGGAAGCCAGCCGGTGGATGGCTTCCGATGGATCGCAAGGTGAGCTGGGGAGAAATAGGTTTTAACCCCGTCATGTTTTACAGTGGACATATTTCCATCCACTAGAGAGCAGTGTGTGTCTTTTTAAAGATGCCCTCCCTCATCTGGGTCTTATGACTGAAGGAGGCTATACTCACTACACCACCTTCTTAAATCAAATCATTTAATTTCTCAGAAGCTTCAAAGTGTTTTGTGGACGTCTGACTGAAGGTTTTATTTTGAAAGCTTTAATTGAGCTTGGAGTTTGAACCGTGCAGCAGGCCTTGAAGCGTCCCTCTGTGCTCAGGTGGTGGAGACGGCTGTGCGGCGCTCCATGGCCCGCATGCAGGTGGACAGTCTGGACTGTCTTCAGTTCCACTGGTGGAAGTATGGAGACAAGAGATACCTGGACGTTCTGGGACACCTGTCTGACCTGCAGCAGGAGGGACTCATACGTATGTTTACTGCACTGAACACACACACACACACACACACACACACACACACACACACACACACACACACACACACACACACACACACACACACTTAAACAAAAGAGAGACAAAAGATAGCGCAACACCTTTCTGACCTCGGTCTCTCTATGGACATATTCTTCAGTGTTCATGTAGGTTTGGTCATACATGCATTTGGATGTTTACAATGTAAACACACATGTATACATGTTGTATTCTGCTTACATGTCTATCTTTTCTGTGTTTGTATTTTGTACACCTGTGTTGTCCTGTATACATGCATACATGCATACACACACACACACACACACACACACACACACACACACACACACACACACACACACACACACACACACACACACACACACACACACACACATAACTGGGATAAACCCTCCCCTGCTCTACTCTGCTCTCCCATTGGAGGCATCGGTTTCAGTGGCAGCCGGATGTCAGAAGCTCTGTCATTGGCTCCGACCATGTCAATCAGAGCGGCTTCTGCTCCCTCCTCCCTGTGTGTTGCTGTAAATAGTGCCCTGCCACCTCAGTGAAAACAACAACGCTAACTAGCTAGCAAGCTAACGGCAGAAACCTACACGCTAGCTCGTTGCAACACGCTGAAAACGGCAAGTTGGATTGTTTGAAACTATTTTCCAAGGGCACTGCCGCTAAGCGCCGCCCATCGCAATCCCACTATGGAGACCTGCGGCGCCAGACTCCTCAGACGGAAGGGAGAGGAGGCTGGCCAGCGAGACTAGTGGCTAAGTGACCTGTTCTATGATCCCAGATCAGTGTTTTTATTGAGACTTTTCCATCTTCCATCTGGTTCCTGTGTCAGGAGAGCTGGCCCTCACCAACTTTGACACTCAGAGACTGGAGGAGATCACCAGCAGAGGCATCCGCATCTCTAGCAACCAGGTACCACTACCTTCAGGCCGTATACCTCCTTTAGACACTATAATAGACTAACTACTATAGACTCCATCTCTGTCTGTCTCTCTCTCTCTCTCTCATTCTCTCACTAACACACATATGACTGTATATATGGACCGTGTACATGGCTGTGTCTGTCCTGCAGGTCCAGTACTCATGTCTGTGTCTGTCCTGCAGGTCCAGTACTCATGGCTGTGTCTGTCCTGCAGGTCCAGTACTCATGTCTGTGTCTGTCCTGCAGGTCCAGTACTCCCTGATCGACCAGCGACCAGCAGCGAGGATGGAGGAATTCTGTCTGGCAAACAATATCCAGCTCCTGACCTACGGCACTCTGGGTTAGATACACTCAACTCTGGGTTAGACACTCTGGGTTAGACACTCTGGGTTAGATACACTCTGGGTTAGATACACTCTGGGTTAGATACTCTGGGTTAGATACACTCTGGGTTAGATACTCTGGGTTAGATACACTCTGGGTTAGATACTCTGGGTTAGATACACTCTGGGTTAGATAACACTCTGGGTTAGATACACTCTGGGTTAGATACACTCTGGGTTAGATAACACTCTAGGTTAGATACTCTGGGTTAGATACACTCTGGGTTAGATACACTCTGGGTTAGATAACACTCTGGGTTAGATACACTCTGGGTTAGATACTCTCTGGGTTAGATACACTCTGGGTTAGATACTCTGGGTTAGATACTCTCTGGGTTAGATACTCTGGGTTAGATACTCTGGGTTAGATACTCTCTGGGTTAGATACTCTGGGTTAGATACTTTGGGTTAGATACAGCACATTGACTTCACTCTGGGTTAGATACAGCACATTGACTTCACTCTGGGTTAGATACAGCACATTGACTTCACTCTGGGTTAGATAACACTCTGGGTTAGATACTCTGGGTTAGATACTCTGGGTTAGATACTCTGGGTTAGATACTCTGGGTTAGATACACTCTGGGTTAGATACACTCTGGGTTAGATACAGCACATTGACTTCACTCTGGGTTAGATACTCTGGGTTAGATACACTCTGGGTTAGATACACTCTGGGTTAGATACTCTGGGTTAGATACACTCTGGGTTAGATACTCTGTGTTAGATACAGCACATTGACTTCAAGCCAATCATATTTGACCCTACTATATTTACCCATCGGTTGTATTACTCATATTAAACACATACGTGTCACTCAAGTGGAACAATTACAAGGAAGAAGTTGATTTGATGTTTTATGATGTAAAAGCAGTGAGCATATGAATTATCCTGCTGGGTTATAGTTGTCCTGCTGGGTTATAGTTATCCTGCTGGGTTATAGTTATGCTGCTGGGTTATAGTTGTCCTGCTGGGTTATAGTTATCCTGCTGGGTTATAGTTATCCTGCTGGGTTATAGTTAGGGTTAGTGGGGTAAAGAAGTAAAATGGTGGGTTTCTAAGATGGAGTCGCTCCAATGGTGACGACACATACCGTCTCCGTGCCCCCCCCTCCCCCCCTCCCTCCCTCCCTCCCATCATCTTCACTCCTTCACTCTGTCTCTCCATTTTTTTTTCAACCCCTCCCTCTCTCTCCCTCTCTCTCCCCTCTCCTCCCCCTCTCTCCCCTCTCCTCCCCCTCTCTCCCTCTCTCTCACCTCTCCTCCCCCTCTCTCCCTCTCCTCTCATCCCCCTCTCTCCCTCTCTCTCCCTGCCCTCTCCTCCCCCTCTCTCCTCTCAGCTGGAGGTCTGCTGTCAGAGCGTTATCTGGGGAAGGCGGAGCCTAAGTCAGAGGCGGAGCTGGACACCTCCTCTCTCTCCAAGTACAAGAAGATGATGGACGCGTGGGGCGGCTGGAGCCTCTTCCAGGAGCTCCTCGTCGCCTTGGCGACGGTCGCCGAGCGACGCGGCTGCTCGATGGCGTCCGTGGCGACGCGCTGCATCCTGGACCGGCCGGCGGTGGGCGGGGTCATCGTGGGCTGTCGCCTGGGGGTGGCGGGGGCGGGGCAACACATCGCAGACAGCCTGCGCAGCTGCAGCCCCGAGCTCCGGCTGACGGAGGACGACCTGGCCGCCCTGCAGGCCGTGACGCGGCGCTCCAGCGACCTGATGGCGCTCATCGGGGACTGTGGGGACGAGTACAGGCGCTAAAGAGTGAGGAAGAGGGGGCGGGGGGGGGGGGGGGACTGACTGAATGTGGCAGAAAGAGGGAGGAGGAGGACGAGAGGAAGGAGGAGAGAGGAAGCAGAAATAGTGCGGCTTGCTTGACGCTGTAGTGGAAAAAACATGGGAAAAACTACACAGTCGATGATGCCTATGCTCCATTCTTTTACCTGGAATTTGTCCCACATGTTGTGTTTGTCAATTTAGATTCAAATCAGTTTCCACCACACACAAGCTGGAGCTGCTCTGTGCTACATCATAACATAAGACAAATTGCCAAAAATTATGATTAATACTTTTTAACTTGTTTCTAAAGATCATCTGCTACACGGTGTAGTTATCTTACCGACTAAATAACCGATGCAGTAAAACATGTTGATGCAGCCTCTCCTATCTCATGCTTACTCTGCTTCAGTGTGTCTTCATGTGTGTCTGCACTGACACAAGCTTCAGTGTGTCTTCATGTGTGTCTGCACTGACACAAGCTTCAGTGTGTCTTCATGTGTGTCTGCACTGACACAAGCTTCAGTGTGTCTTCATGTGTGTCTGCACTGACACAAGCAAACGTCTTCGCTGTTTCCATTAAGGTGTCAAAATGTGTTTTTTAGTTCGAGAAAATTCACAGAAAACATTCAAACAACTATTAGTTTGTGAATGAATCTCCAATATTCTCAAATATTCTATTTTATATTGTGTGTACAATATGCAAACGCTACAGTGCAGTATTACAGTATTTGCAATACAATCATTTCCTAAGCCTCATTTCCTTCTATTTTTTTTGTTGAATTACATATTCTTGGTATTTTCCAACCTTTTACCTTTTTATTTATTTGTTTAAATAAAGTTTGTGCTTTTATTGTCTCATTGGCTTTTTATCATTTTTATCATCTTTCTATTGTCTTTTTACGTCTTATCTTAACTATCTCTTAATTCTATCTTTTATTCTTCTTTTACAGTTTATTACTGTTATTTACTGTATTTTCAATGAATAATTTTTAAGAGTAAGAGAGTATTCTGCTTTTATTTTGTCAGTCAAAGCACTTTGTGAAATCTGTTATTAAAGGTGCTATATAAATATAGTTATTATTCGTATTAATTATTATTATTCGTTCTAATCTTGAGCTTGATGGCATGAGACAATTAAGTTGATATTCCTTTGTGTCTGTGAACCCGGCTGTGTGTGTGTGTGTCGGGGGGCGGGGGCTCAGTGAAGGGGAAGGAGTTGTCAGCCCTGTAGCACTGTCTGGCCTGACAGATGATATGAGAACACCACGAAATATACATTAGACACTAATCCATAAACACACATATGAAGACACACACAACACACAATCTGTCGTTTTTGCTCTCTCTCACACACACACACACATACACACACTCTCTCTCACACACACACATACACACACTCTCTCTCACACACACACACACACTCTCACACACCCAGCTGACGCTCAGAAAGCAGACAGACTCCTGCTGCGCTATAGGACCGTGGTCAACGTCAAACACATCCAAAGACATCACATCAAACCTCCTGCATCATGTGACCCCCGGGCCAGCTGGGGTTCAGCACAGCGGAGACAAAGGGCTGTGGTGATACAGTCAGGGACAAA
This sequence comes from Poromitra crassiceps, assembly GCF_964638095.1. Classification (NCBI taxonomy): domain Eukaryota; kingdom Metazoa; phylum Chordata; class Actinopteri; order Beryciformes; family Melamphaidae; genus Poromitra; species Poromitra crassiceps. The sequence continues at coordinate 8,784,713 of NC_139637.1, forward strand.
GAGGATCCTGTACTGTATATGGTGACTCTCATTATATAGCCTACATACAAAGTCACACTTCAGAATGGTCACCTGCTTTTGACTGGCACGTGTATGTTCATTGCTGCATTTATGAATCTATTTCATACACTTTTCAATAACAGACTTTTTTATATAACTATGTCTTAAAGCTGATTTGTATGTGAAGCGAGGTTCATCAGATCCATGCAGAACATCAGAGGGGAAGGAAAAGTGAACAGCATGCTAACCTGTGCTAACATGCTAACCTGTGCTGTGACTGAACCCTGGATAGAGCCACAAATCTTCAAGTTCCATCACAGAAAATATCAGATGTAGAAATATAGTGGGTTAAATATGTGACTATGACAGTTGAGTTACTTGGTTATAGGGCTGTATAGAGCAATATTGATATCAGGATAATCATAGAAAAGTGTTCTAGCTATATGATATATGACAATATCTGCTAACATATTGCTGAGCCTGTTGACATGAAACCTCCAATGTTTTAACTTGAAATGTTCAGACTTGGGCTGATGAAACCGGTTTAAAACGGCTTTTGATCAACTGAAAGAGACAAGAAGGTGGCCAACCTAACATCAACGCTGTTTTTCTGAAAAGTTGACATTTTGGAGATATGAGGCTTTCACACCACAGCGACAACATGCAAAATCACACAATAATCACATTGATCTTCAAATCAAATGCTGTAATTTCCAAACAAGTTTCCCTCTCACCTAGACACACACACACACACACACACACACGATCTTGATTTCATATGCGTGGTGCATGGTGTTTGGTTTACCTTCAGCACTGAATTAATTCAGGCTGTGGTAGATAGGTGTGTGTGTGTGTGTGTGTGTGTGTGTGTGTGTGTGTGTGTGTGTGTGTGTGTGTGTGTGTGTGTGTGTGTGTGTGTGTGTGTGTGTGTGTGTGGGCACGTGTGTTTGTGGGCCGTGGGGGAAAACGAGAGGATGTCCCCCACGCTGACCACCCATTGACCATGACGAGACACCGCCTGGACGTATTGGAGGAGAGAGAGAGCCAGACTGACCAATGGAGACGCCGCAGTGGGAGCCGCAGAGGTTGACGTTGCTCTCGGAGATGGCGGCCATGCGGAGCTGGTCGTACGCCCGCGTGAAGAAGGTGGCGAAGGTGCTGGCGAACACCACGTTACGATCCCGCGTGGCACAGCCTATCGCCACACTCACCTGGAGGAGAGAGGGAGGGAGGGAGGGGGAGGAGAGGAGGAGAAGGAGGAGAGGAGAGGAGAGGAGAGGAGAGGAGAGGAGAGGAGAGGAGAGGAGAGGAGAGGAGAGGAGAGGAGAGGAGAGGAGAGGAGAGGAGATGAGGAGAGAGAAGATTCACCTCACTCTTGAATTATAGATCAACTCCCCTTGTGTTGCTATCAACTTAACTTAACCCATTGATACCTGATGCAAAGCAGACATTTTTTCGGGTGGCCATATTTTCAAAGCGGAAATTCTTTCGGGTTACGCGGTTCACGGTCTTAAAGGGATACACACACAAATGAGGGATATACATGCAAATGCTGCATCAGGTATCAATGGGTTAACTTTACTTTACTTTACTTTACTTGTATGTTTAGTAGTGCTTAATGTTTTGGAGACTGGCAGCCATATTCCTCTACTGTTGTTGGTTGCTGAGTAAAGGACTAGTTCACTGCTCTTTCTTACCATGTTCTGCTCTGCGATGAAGCACTCCACGTAGCGGTTGGGGTGCTCGTTCTTGAAGAGCTCGGTGAAGGTGGAGTTCTTGGTGTCTCCGTCCAGAGCCACCACATGCTCGTTGGAGCGGCCTAGCTTGGCCAGCGCCATGCCGTACGCCTTCCTGGTAGCAATCTGTTTGTAGATCAGAACAGACAGAGAGACAGAACGACAGAGAGACAGACAGACAGACAGAGAGACAGAACGACAGAGAGACAGACAGACAGACAGACAGACAGAGAGACAGAATGACAGACAGACAGACACACAGACAGACAGAGAGAGACAGACAGACAGACAGACAGACAGAGAGAGACAGACAGACAGAGAGACAGAGACAGACAGACAGAGAGAGAGACAGACAGACAGAGAGAGACAGACAGAAAGACAGAGAAACAGTCAGACAATCAACTTGCTACACTGATTCACAATCCACAGGTAATACAGTCAGATTGTTTGTTGATATATTCTAGATACCCCAGCTATCCATAGTAATCTACTTATAAAGTGAACGCCATCAGACTACTATTAACCTGTTTTCTACCCAATTGTACTTTAATTCCCCCTCCTGTCCTGGTTGTTGCTTGTTTGACTTTCAGACTTATCCTTCCTTCTTTATTCTGTATTATTTTGTTAGGGGTGCCAGCCAGGTCTCTCTCCTAGCATTTAAGAGTTAAGTCAGGGTTGTGTCATTCATAGTCTTACCAAACCTCACAAAGGTGCACACAAAACAACATGTACACCCTGCACATTGAATGAACAAAGTTCAACCCAGCAAGAACAAATACATTAAATGCAAACATTAAATGCAAACACAGAAACACTCAAATAATTTCAGACCACACCCAACAAACTCAGTTTCAGTATATATATTGTGCAAGAAAATAGTTTCAGGGAAAAGTTCATTTCAGGTCCATATCCCTCAGTTCACACAGGTAATCCAGTCCAGGATTTACACCCGACCCATCCAGTCAGTTCAATGGTTCATAGTACCACAAAAAGTAATCCATTCCATTTACAGGTTTTCTTTTCACAGGTTATGTGCTCCCAGCAAAAAAGCCCTGGTGAAACAAGGAAATTACATTCAGTGCAATTCAATTCAGTTCAGCTTTTAAATACAACCCAAAACAAAGAATCCACAAAACCCTGTCAAGTAAGAATAGCTTTTCTCACTTACAGTCTGTCAGTCAGTCCAATATGCAGTCCGCGAATCCCGAACGGGTTTTGCTGCTGCGGGTGGGTGAGTGACGCTGGCTTCAGTGGCTTGAGTAAACAGCGAGACAGCTGAAAGGAGAGCATCCGAGCAGAGAGGCAATGGAGCGATCTGAGAGAAAACAAGAGTTTGTTGAAGGCACGGAGGACGGCTTCAGTGGCAGGTGGATAAACAGTGTGACCAGTGTAGATCATTCTAATTTCTAGTGAATGACTGTTTGCGTTCACGGGTGAACGTTAGGGACACCGTACTAGGGAAGTGCGCGGTAATACATCCATGGTATGTACGCGTGAGGCGTGATTTCTAACCCCACATAGGATAAGCAATAACCACGCCCTGTGGCGCTGGGATTGGCCAGGAGCATTGGAGCTTGGGACTAAAGCACCAGGGGTTTGTCATCTTTTAAAATAAAGATGTTTAAAAAACTATTGATTGTTACATTTTCAGTGCTGTTCCTTTTCTCTGGGTAAGAATTGAGCTTGAAATTAACGATATGATACATTATATTATGATATGAGCTATGGACGTGAACACAACACCGTTTATATTATTGCATGTTTTTGTACATTGTGTAGATTACAATTATTATGCTTATTATTATTATTACTATGCTAAGGAAGGTAGGTGACCATAATTAATTTCAATGTCCGCTCTCGAAATCGCTGTCCGTTCTCAAGAGCTATTCAGTTGGTTCATGAAATCGCTGGGCTGCGTGCCCTCCAGTGCTGCTCCTGGCCAATCCCGGCGCCACAGGGCGTGGTTATTGCTTATCCTATGTGGGGTTAGAAATCACGCATGTGTGAGTGTTATGCCGCATTCAAGACAACTCGGACCGCCATAAGTTTCAACACGGAACCTCCGGCTGGACAGATTTGCGTTCACGCAGCACCTCCCGCTCGGGGGGAAACCCCAAACTGTTGCTATAGCAACCCATGTTAGAATGGTAGCTACCTACTAGTGAACAATGCTAACCAAACATGCTGAATGTTGAATTTCACACAGAGTGAAACACAGATGACACAAACACATATGAAACGTTAACATTACATCATTAAGACCTCAAATTGTGTGTTAAAACGTCAACAAACGGCTTTACAATAATTTTGTGATTATCATTAACGATGCAAGTTGCCATTGTGATGTGGCTGTGACGTCAACTCGGAGAAACCGGAGCTCTGGATGATACCCGAATTTCCGAGCTGTAATTCTGGCCTGAACGACCGTTCAATTCACTTTTTACAGGTCGGAACCCATTTTTTCCGGCGGTCCGAGTTGTCTTGAACGGGGTATTAGCTCCTGCTCAGATACACAGGCTAGCACTAGCTGATGACTAGTCCGTACCTGTATGTATGTTTACATGTTCACCACCGGCACTGAAATAAACCACCCCTGGAGTTAAAGCAATGGTGTGATTTGTGCTCTCAACATGGTGTCAGAAGACGGCACGAATCTCTCGCCTGTGAGTTCATTCGGTGCGCTATTTTTTATTGCTGTTTTTTTTTTGCCGAGAGCACGTTAGCAAGGCGACGATGGACGGGTTTCGCAGACCCGAACCCCTTGTATTCGACGGGAATATCGCCGAAAATTGGCGAGTTTTTGAACAAGAATACGATATCTTCATCGCAGCGGCGCACTATGACAAGCCTCCCAAGACAAAGGCATACATCCTCCTCAATCTCGCAGGACCGGCCGGAGGCCATAGAACGGGAGCGTTCGTTCGTCTATGCAGCAGAGGTGAAGGCGCCAGGCGAAGGTGGAGCGGTCATCGTCGAAGCTGAATCCAGGGAGGACCCTGAGTGCCTGAAACGGAAATTTGGAGAAGTGTGTAACCCTTTACACAACAAAACCGTGGAGAGACACAAGTTTCACTCAAGGAATCAGAGACAAGGTGAGACTATTGAGTCGTGCATCAGTGATTTGAGGATCAAGGCTAAGAGCTGTCATTTTGGAGTGTTAACTGATGAACTCGTCTGTGACAGAATAGTATGTGGCATCAACAACGACAGCATAAGGAAATAAGATACATTGTATCTGATTATGTTGTATCTGAATTGTTGTCCTCCAATTTACAGGACGAAAATCTCAAAATCCTCATCAGCAACTTTGGGAAGAAAGATTGGAAAACCATCGCCAGTTTCTTACCTGTGAGTAACTGTTGCAGTGCCATTTATATTAGGAATCTCATGATGAATCCTTGCTTCTTCCTTGCATTTCATACATCATTCATTCCTTCATTCATCCGTTCATTCATTCATTTGTTTATTTGATTATTTTTCAGATTTGTTTCTATAAAAAATATCATAGCAGTAATATTATAAACTATGTATGTAGCACTCATCTAAAAGCAGCATTTGGAAAGTACTTGACATAAAAGCAAGGAATATGAAGTTGAAGATTTAAAAAAGTGTGTGTGGGGGGGGGGGGGTTAAAAATAAATAGTAAACATTAAGAAATCGGATTACAAGTGCGCAGAATCCAAACCATGACAGAAAGGCAGTTAAAGTTAATCTTCAGAAGGGATTTATTTTTGCTGTCACAGGGGCGGACAGACTTCCAGTGTATGGACCGCTGGAAAAAATACCTGGATCCTGACGTGGTCAGGGGCAGCTGGACCAAGGAAGAAGATGAGAAGGTGAGAAATGAGTCACACAATTTCTGAGGCTGACCAGTTAACTATTCACGATCATGTTAATCATCTTTTAAGCACCAGTTCATTTGACCACAGGACCAGGACGCAACATTTCTTCAGTCTCTCACGAATGTTGTTTGAAAGTCAAGTTTGTATACTTTTCTGTTAGACACTGTATGAGCTGTTCTAATGTGTCAAACCTCATCAGGTACTTCAAGCAGGTTAAATCAAACACTAAGAATAATTTCTAATTGCGCTTCAGGGACTAACAGAATTATGGAAATAATTACTCTGCTTTGGAAAATGATGAAATCAATCGTATCCACCCCTTCCGTTTGTGTCCATATTTGTTTTCTCTGTTTAGGTGGTTGAACTTGTTGCCCAGCATGGCACCAAAAACTGGGCTGTGGTAGCTAAGAACCTGAAGGGGCGGCAGGGGAAACAGTGTCGTGAGCGCTGGAACAACCACCTTGACCCGCTTGTCAAAAAGTCAAACTGGAGCAACGAGGAAGACCTCATCGTCTACAAAGCCCAAAGCATTCTGGGAAACCGGTGGGCCGAGATCGCCAGGCTTCTCCCTGGAAGGTGGGGCACATAGCAGTGGTTGATTCGTTGACATTAGTCTTGATGTTCGACAAGGTGGATGGTCCATCAGAAAGAAGATGATGTACTGTAATACAGTATATATATATATATATATATATATATATATATATATATATATATATATATATATATATGTGTGTGTGTATATCAATCAATCAATCTTTATTAGCAGACACAAGGTCCAATAAAAACACACACAGTAAAAAAAAAATATATATATATATATATATATATATATAATGTGTGTGTGTGTGTTAGGGATGTCACGATACCAGAAATGTAGTAGTCGATGCCGATACCAGTGAAATTCCACGATACTCGATTCTTTTCGATACCACGGTAAAAATAAAAACAAAGCGATAAATCCCATGTAGTTCAACATACACTCCTTTATTAGAACCATTTCTTCAGTATTTAAAACAAACAATACTGTGTGCGCTACAGATCAGTTGTGCAGGCATAGAATTGCTTCTCTTTGAAATGCTGGGTGATGAGGTTTCTAATTTCAGTGTAGAGTTTGGGGATCTCTGTGTACATGAAGTAATTCCTACATGGTAGCTCATATCTGGGGTTGAACTTTTCAAGCATTTTCTGGAATCCATGCTTTTCTACGGTGTAGATAGGAACTTTGTCCATGCATATGAATTCAGCAACTGTCCTATCTAATTTCCTTGCTTCATGTGAGTCATGGTCATATTTTTTGAGCTTCAGAAAAGCCTCCGTTTATTGTTGGCTGTTGCTGCTGCTGTGGCTGTTGCTGGCTTTGCCCTGGCCCGGCCCTGTCCTCCTGGTCCAAGTCCTCCTCTGGCTCATACTGTGAAAGAAAATATATATTTAATTTAGTAGGTACAGCTTAATGACTATAAACACAACACACACACACACACACACGTCACACACACACACACACAGTGCAAGCAGTAGTTTACTGACATGGAGTGGTCGTGACATTTAAAACGTTTTTTTAATCGTTTTTTTTGACAGAGTGAACAGTAGCCTATTACAACCGCACACACACACACACACACACACACCTAACAGCAATGCCAGCCTTCCTTCTCAAACAAAACGTTTGATAACTTATTATTTCAGGGTTGTTTAACGTTACCTTAGGTAACGTTATTAATAGATGGGCAATGACAACACGTTAACACGTTGTCAAGTTACGTTACGTTGAAATGAAACGCACTCACCTTGAAATCTTATTATTTCAGGGTTGTTTAACGTTACCTTAGGTAACGTTATTAATAGATGGGCAATGACAACACGTGTTAACAACACGTTGTCAAGTTACGTTACGTTGAAATGAAACGCACTCACCTTGAAATCTTTGTAGAGGTCTGGATGTCGGTCTTTTAGATTCTTCGTTAAGTTGGATGTGTTCCCCCCTTTCGTCTGGAAACTGCGCAGCGTTTGCATACAGGTTTATCGGGTTCAATTATTAATCCATGCTCATCAGCCTCGAATCCAAAGTACTTCCATACCAGACTTTTGGTGTTTTTCTTGCCAACTAATGGGGGGGCAGCTGTCGCTGCAGTTGTTGAAGAAGCAGATGCGGGTGCCTCCGCCATGTTGCATGTTGTTCTCCTGTGTGTAGTGTGTGGGTATGTAGTCACGTGTTCACGGCTGCGAGTCTTAAAAAAAAAAAAAAAAAGGTTGCCAGATAACTGCTGATTTACAGCCCAAAAACAACACAAATGAAGCAACCAGATTTGCCTCCTCGGTTCCCGTCGGTACTTTGGGTATTGGAGGAAAGCGAGTACCGTCACGTTTTCAGAATGTTGGTATCGACTTGGCACCGAAGTATCGGTTCTCATGACATCCCTAGTGTGTGTGTGTATGTATATATATATATATATGTGTGTGTGTGTGTATATATATATATATGTGTGTGTGTATACCGGTATATACTGTATATATGTGTATCTAATCCCGTTGACTCGACATAAACATGCATCAGATTGCTGTAAACCTAATATAAGTAACGATGCTGAGGTGTCAATGCTAATTTTCAATCCCTCTGGCAGGACGGACAATGCTATTAAGAACCATTGGAACGCGACCATCAGACGTAAAGCCGAGCTAGGTTTATTCAATGAAGATCTTGACAGCGTCACCGTCGACATCCAGCAGTTTGAGCACGGAGAGGTATGATACTCGGAGATCATTGAGATTAGCACGTGTCTAAAAATCTGAACTGGGGCGCATAGTAATTGCAAATACTTTGTATGCATTGTTTTAGCCTGTTTGCTAACACATTGGTGGTATTTGGCACAGAGGACAATGCGATGAGTGCCATAATGTTTGGGCAATCACAGGAAAGTATTTGAATGCATTTTCTGTGATGGACAACTGACCTAAATGGTCCTGATGTTATGCGACCCATAGGGGTGTCAAAAATAATCGATTATAAGCATCGCGATGCGGGCGTGCACGATTCTGCATCGATTCACAAATGTCAAAAATCGATTATTAAATTATTATTATTATTATTTTAATTTTTTTAATAATCAAATAAAACATAATGGAAGTGCATGCAGTTGTTTATTTTAATTATGGATCATAATACAATGCAATTCCAAATGCACTTTTATTTTAAAAGTAGCCACACAGTGAGAAAAAAGAAAGTGAGAAAAAATAAATCATGTATTGCGGAAAGAAGTGATCCATCGATTTAAGATGCATCGAGATGCATCGATAATCGTAATCGAATCGAATCGTAGCCCTCTGAATCGTAATCGAATCGAATCGTGAGGCCAGTGAAGATTCACAGCCCCAGGCCTTCTAACAACATACAGCATTAATAACATGCGCACCATAGACGGTAGGGTTGGCACGATGGCGTCGACCATGGTCGATGGGCCGACCCCCATCCACCTCCGAGCCTTCTACATCGGACCATCGTTGATTTAAAAAATATCCAACATATCGTCGCTGTCGTTCCAGGACCTCGAATGTGCCTTTTTTCGCTTTTTTATTTTTTGTCATGAATCAATGCCATTGGTCACCCTTCACGTCTCTGTGTGGTTTTTAACAAATGCAACCAATGGAAAAGCATTAAAACGAGCTTGTGAGTAAATCTCGTAATGCCATTCGCCCTCAATCTGTCAGTCAAACCTCGAAATTCCGCCCCTACCTCCGCGTGTACCCCCCCCACGCAGGACAATAAACCCGGAAAAGACACACGGCAGACGCGCTGTGTATTTCTCATATCGTTTTGACTAATCCTGGCTCTGACGTTAATATATCAATCAAATGTTTTCCAGTTATTCCTAGGCTGCAAACTTGTTTTAACATGCAAATCGGAGTGTTTTCTGACGAGAATAAAGTAACGTTAACGTTACGTTATGTCAGACTATTTCTCACCCCATGTGAAAGCCCCCATTCGGCCATCAGAGGCGAGGGGCAATTCTGCTGCTCCTGCGCGCGCCCCCGCGGCCTGGAGCTTGGGGGCTCGTGCATGAGTATGCGACTCTCTCCCGCTTGACTGGCCGTGAGAAAGCGCTTCCAAGTCGGACTGATAATATAAACAACATCATTTGAGCTTATCCAGCCCTGCTGAAAAAACCAGCATGCACCAGCATAGCTTTTTATGCTGGTGTACCAGCATCCCAGCATCGCATGCTGGGATGCTGGTAAATTTGTTGTGTTTTGAAAACACAACAAGTTATGCTGGTGTACCAGCATCCCAGCATGGGATGCTGGTACACCAGCATAACTTGTTGTGTTTTGAAAACACAACAAGTTATGCTGGTGTACCAGCATCCCAGCATGGGATGCTGGTACACCAGCATAACTTGTTGTGTTTTCAAAACACAACAAATTTACCAGCATCCCAGCATGCGATGCTGGGATGCTGGTACACCAGCATAACTTGTTGTGTTTTGAAAACACAACAAGTTATGCTGGTGTACCAGCATCCCAGCATGGGATGCTGGGATGCTGGTGGTGTGACCAGCATGGGATGCTGGTGGTGTGACCAGCATGGGATGCTGGTGGTGTGACCAGCATGGGATGCTGGTGGTGTGACCAGCATGCAATGATGCTGGTATGCTGGTGGTGTGACCAGCATCCCATGCTGGTCACACCACCAGCATGGGATGCTGGTGGTGTGACCAGCATGCGATGATGCTGGTATGCTGGTGGTGTGCTGGTCACATGCTGGTCTTGTGACCAGCATGGGAAGCATACACCAGTACACCTATGCTGGTGTAGATGCTGGTGTGACCAGCATACACCAGCTATTCTGGTGTCAAAACACAACATGCTGGTCTATGGCTGAATGCTTGTTAACCAGCACCCCATGCTGAGAGTAGTCAGACCAGATAAACATCACAAAAGTAATCTTTCTTGAACTAGTTAAATGAAGACTATTTCAGGTTTACATAACAATATAATTATTTATTAAATAAAAGCAACACAGAGAGGGAGTGGGAGAGAGAACCGCACATACAGCAGTGCACCTGAACAGTCAGCCTGTACCTGTCTTTATGTCAAAAGTATTAAAAGTAAAAGTGTGACTCAACTCAATTAATGTGCTGAAGGCAATTAAAGACTCATTACAATTAAACTCAATTAAATAATAAAACTACTGACTAATTAACAATAACACAACAAACAGGCAACAACACCTGACAAGAAAAGAGGTCACCCCAGGAACAGCTGGAGAAGAAGTGTGCAGGCAGAAATGTCTGGGAGCAGGCTCAATTGGGGAGAACAGGGAAGAACCGCCAACCACCGACATTTTGTCAATGGCCTATGCTCCCTTGAGGAGCAAAGGCCTTAAGTCAAATCAGAAGTAGAGAATTCCACTGAAAAACAATGCAGATTTATTTTGCACAAAATCTCACAATCCTAAAAACTTTATGGAAAAAAACAATGTTTTGCAGGCATTCATTTACCGTAATTAATTAATTTCAGTTATTGAGAGTTGATTTGAGTTCAGTCGTGGACCAGTGATGTCATTCACAAATCACAACTTAAATCAACTCTCAATAACTGTCAAACTAAATGAATGCCTGCAAAACGGTTTACAGTTTTTGGATATGTGTGAGATTATGTGCAAAATAAATCAGCATTGTTTTTCGGTGGAGTGTCCCTTCAAGTGCTATTCTTTGCTTGTTTGTTTATGTCCATTATTTTCTCTGTGATGTAGCATCCAGGCTTCCCCACTCGAGCTTCCACATCTGCTTCACCCAGGTTTTGGTTCTGGAGCCATTCTTTGTATCAAACTGAAAAGCAAACAGAGATAAATTAGTGGCAGAGTAACACTGTTCTTTGGTCAATATTTCAACTGCTGTTTGAAAACGTGCTACAGAAAAGTGACGCATGACGCATGAGCTACTTTAAAAATGATTTCACTGTACTGTCTGCCCAGGGTCTAGCTGTACAAAGACCTTTCTGGCTCACAGCCCGATTGGTCCCAAGTTCGCAACACATTTTAAAATTCATCTTGAAGTTGATAAGTCAGATACTGTAAGTTAAATCGTACCTTTCTGATCCACCTTGGAACCTGGTAAAACAGCTCATCCATTCCAGACACATTACAATTTGGTAAATAAGAGTCCAAATGCAGTGACACATGCATTAGGTTCCATGGGATCATGGCATCAGCTATGTGCACAAATCATTTATTTAACAAGCCAGTCACCTTTAATTAAAACTACAGCCACCCACAGGATATGTCCATCTAGATCGTTTTGGTGTGAGTTGCTGAGTTTTGGAGACACCGGCCATGTTGTGGTGCTCAAAGCACACACAAAAAATAAAAATAAAATAAAATAAAATAAAATCCTTTCCAGAAAGGATAAAAAGCAAGTAGGCCTAGAGGACCACAGGAATAGGTTTTTGGGGAAAAGAAAAGTTCTCAACTTACTTAACAGATTAATGTGTGTCCTCCACTGGCTGTTTCTCCCTCAATGTATGATATCGAAAACCTGCACACACACAGTATATAGACAAAGAGACAGTGTCCATTAGAAAAGCATGTGTGTAAAGCAGCACTTGCCCCTCCCTCATTACCACCACTGAGGTGCCCTTGAGCAAGGCCCTTAACCCCTTAATGTGTGTGTGAGTGCGAGCAGGGCCCACTTGAAAAAGAGATGGAAATCTCATTATGGTTACCCTGGATAAATAAAGGTAAAAAAAATTAGCAGTTGTATGAAGTGGGAAAGATTCTTAGTTGGCCACTCTTCTTTCACCAAGTATCCAGTCTGTCTGTACTGTATGTCTGTGTGCACTTTGCTCATGTGTATGTTTCCACACATGCCACTGACCTCCTCGCTCTCATCTCCTCCCGTATCGTCCTGCACTTGGCTCCCAGGAGCTTCCTGAGGTTGACGGCGTGGATGACAGCACCCACCTTCTTGTCCAGCATGGCCTCCTGGCCAATGCCATAGTAATGCTGGCAGTTCAGCGTTCCGTTATCATCTACAATGGGAGAGAGAACAATGAGAGAGAAAAATGGAGGGATAGAGAGGGGAGTGGAATGGTGTAGTGGTAGGAGACAGTATTAGTAGGAGAAAGATAGTGGATAAAGTCTTGTAGTTAACATACAGACATGTGGCAGTGGGTGAGGCCACGGTCAGCTGCAGCTGGTTCTGTATAGAGAAGTTGATGTTGTAGCACTCTGTCCAGTCTGCTTTAGGAGGCATCACCAGGCTTCTCATGCACATCCAAGATCTACAGAGCAGGCCTACAGGGAAACAGTTTAGTGAGTGTAATATTTGCACAATTGAAAAGTGAAACCCAAAAAAAAAGGTCTGGGTCAGTTTCTCTAGCTTTACTTTACACATCACAAATACCAGGTAAGGTAGAGCTTTCCCCCTGTTTTCATATTTATACAGTAATTAAATCAGCTCCACCATTAAAGTCGAAGTGAACCGGAACGGAATGCACCAGCGCGAGCGTCAGACACTGAAAACGAATTGAGAGGCGGACCATATACGTGTCGATGATTTGATTTGACAATTCTGAGGACTGGCTTTGGCATTGGCCAATCCTGGCGTGTTCCACCCCCAAATCCAGTGGGATTCAGCCTGTTGTCATGCTACACGAGTGGGATCCGCAGAGTACCAGGGAGCCAGCTGCTTCGTGCGGAGCGAGCGGACAATCCGATTCATAGGTGCTGCCCGCCCGCCTGGAATCTCCGAGAGACGACCCCTGACAGCCAGCGAGGCTGTCAGGCTCGGAGGCGCGCGCCATTATCGTTATAAATGTAAATAATATTCCTGGAATGCGTGTTTTAACGAGCCAGTTACATTTCTTTGCATTCTTAGACATTACCGTTTGATTTAGTTTGCATAATTGCTCAAGTTAGTAGTTAGTTTATGGGCTAGAAACTCTGCCAGATGACAGGCACTAGGTGCCATTTTCGCCTTCATTTGGAAGAGAAAATGATCCTGTAATGAAGATTTGATTGACAGCTGAACTAAAATACTAAACTAAATACTAAACCAAAATACTAACCTGTTACAATATAGAATTATCACCCAGCCACGCCACCACAGGCGCGCGCGCGCGCGCACGCACACACACACACACACGCACACACACACACACACACACACACACACACACAGAGCTGAAGGTGAGAGCAGCGCTCTATCGGTAAAAAAGTGTTCCCCCCTGCGGCCCCTCTCCTTCTTACAAGTAATTGACCTCTTTCTGTCGTAGTAAATAACACACAAGTTAAGCCTACTTCACTCACCTCCACAAATAATCTGCTTCAAGCCGCCGGTTCGTTGTTTCTGGAGTTTATTTGAAGACCGGAGCAGTGAGTGCTGTACTGACAATTGACAAATGGTGCAGACAGGTCCAGCCGCGCGAAAGTTTGGAGATGGTCTCGCGCAGCATATCAGAGGCGTAGTGATACTCAGTTCCATAAAATAGTTCCAATTGAATGGAGGGTATGCAGCACGGACGTCACTTTCCCACTGGAACATGCCCCCTCAATCGGGACTGGCAAAACCTAAAACCTATGGGCAAAACATTCAGCAGGTTCTCTGTTGTTTGGAGCAGTAGGTGTCATTAATCTAGGCTGATTACTGCATTCAAAATCAGTCTGGCTGTCACTCAGTGGGCGTGACCATGCAGTGACTTCTGCCTGTGACATCACGTGCATACCCTCTATATGGGAAAACTGGCCTCAGAAATGAGTCTGACCCACGGCCACCTAGAGTTTAATTAAAGCCTCTGTTACAGTAGAAAACATAACATAGCTTGAAAGTAATAATAGTAATAATAATGACAACAACAACAACAACAACAACAACAACAATAATAATAATAATAATAATAATAATAATAATAATAATACATTCATGTGTAATGTTATTTTAAAGGACTATGCTTGATATAGAATTGCATTAGCCTCTTGTATTGTGTTATATTAGCCTGTTACCCTGTAAGGTGTTTTGTTGGGCATGGTTAAAACTTTTTTCTTGTGTGTTGCGTTATTTGTTGCTTATGTTATAACTTGGCCCTGTACCATTTATTTTATCTGGCAAGCTGTCAATGGAGGCCAGAAGACGATACAAAATATAAAAAAGAAGGCATATAACCCTAGCCTGGGTAAACCCAGCCTCCACGTGACCTGCTCTCAGACCTGCTCTGCTCTCGTAGTGACTGAGAGCAGGTCTGAGAGCAGGTCACGTGGAGGCTGGGTTTACCCAGGCTAATATAACCCACCCTATAACCCATAGGGGATGGGTGATGGGCCAGATTGTTTCCCAAACTTTTTCACATCAAGGTCCCCTAAACTAGACCACAGACCCCCAATTTTGTGCCAGGGTCCCCCATCCAATAAAACTTTTGCTTTTAGATGTTTTCCTCATGGTTGCCATGGCAACCATTTTACTTTCCACTATAACATAATTATTTTTGCATCAAATCTCCTGAACCAAACATGATGACAGAAAAGGTAATGTCTACCCCTTACTGTATGTTTTCATGGTATGATCCAGTGTAGGAAATTAGCCAGGGGCAAGGCCAAATATGCTCTAATAAATCTCAGAATGCACCAAAAAAACATGATCAAGGGGCAAAAATTGTCCCCAAGATTTTGATAGGCCTAATTATATTCTCATTACATTAATTACATTTTCATTTGCTTCTCTAACACACACTAACACAATTAACTTTTGTAAAACACCCCAAAAAGGGACCTGGGCTTGGCCTGGACACGAAAGTTAAAATTAAATCCATGCCATGGACCAGCAGGGTACAGAGGAGGTCATTTCCATTGTGGAGCACTTCACAATCTCCTCCACCAGCATGACCATGCTGGTCAAGCAATCCCCAGCACAACCATGTTGGTCCACCAGCTTCACCATGCTGGTCCAGCAACTTCACCAGCTTCACCATGCTGGTCCACCAGCTTCATCAGCATGACCATGCTGGTCCACCAACTTCACCAGCTTCATCATGCTGGTCCACCCGCCATACCATGCTGGTCCACCAGCTTCATCAGCATGACCATGCTGGTCCACCAGCTTCACCATGCAGGTCCACCAGCTTCACCAGCTTCACCATGCTGGTCCACCCGCTTCACCATGCAGGTCCACCAGCTTCACCAGCTTCACCATGCTGGTCCACCCGCTTCACCATGCTGGTCCACCAGCTTCATCAGCATGACCATGCTGGTCCACCAGCTTCACCAGCTTCACCATGCTGGTCCACCAGCTTCACCATGCTGGTCCACCAGCTTCACCATGCTGGTCCAGCAACTTCACCAGCAAGGCCATGGTAGTTTACCAGCTTCACCAGCAAGCATTAGCTGGTGGACCAGCAAGGTAATGCTGGTCCACCAGCATCAGACCAGCACTAACCAGCATAGACCAGCATCAGACCAGCACTAACCAGCATAAACCAGCATAGACCAGCAAGAAATTCATGCTGGTCTATGCTGGTTTTTTCAGCAGGGAGGTAAGATATTTATAAAGTAATGACACATTCAGCGGGAAACTAACTATAATTAAGACATGTGCCAACTTGGACAACATTTGGTTCAGTAGTTTAAGAGCAAACAGATTTTTTTTACTTCCTGAAAAGTTCATGTTTTGGAAATTCGAGGTCCTGGAACGACAGCGGCGATATGCTAAATAGCTTCAGCTCTGGTCACAGTTTCAGCACCAGCCCCTCCACCTGCCCTCTCTCTGCTGAGTGTTGTTTCAGCACCAGCCCCTCCACCTGCCCTCTCTCTGCTGAGTGTTGTTTCAGCACCAGCCCCTCCGCCTGCCCTCTCTCTGCTGAGTGTTGCGCGCTGTCTGCCCACCCCCACCGTCAACACGGGTGCCATCGTCCATCGTGATGTGTCACTGTGGAACCATCGCGATGGCACTTTGGTTGACATCGCACACGCCTAATAGACAGATGACATAATACTAATGCCATGCTGTATAGTACATACATGCACAATAGAAGTCTCTACATTCAAGTTGGTGTGGTCTGTTGTCTTGCAGGTAGACTTCAAGTGTGACGTTGTTCTAGACACTGAGCCGGCACCTCCTTTGACGAGTGGCCGCGTCCCTCTTGTGGCGGTTAGAATGCTATAATCATTACATTTCAATGACACTATATCAATTCGATGATCAATGTGTTTTGTTGTTCTCGATGCCCAAGCCATTGATGTGTCTCACTGTAGTCATGTGGTGTGGCTACAAGATCAGACGTGTTGTATATGTATTCATGACTGGGTCTTGAAAAGTATTAAAGTTGATAGATCAATTTAGGGAAAATTAAGGCCCTTAAAAAGTCTTAATCACTATTTGATGAGGTATTCAATTGTGTAGCTATTATGCTGATTGCGTTAAGTGGGCATACTGTATGCTATCGTCTCATATCGATCGCAGCCCCCTGAATTGAATCGAAATCGTATTGTGGCAGACTTTGTGCTATCAGCAAATATCTGTTGTCCAAAGAATCTATATATCCTATTGTGATGAAACTTGTGATTTACACCAATATTGCTGGCGTTGATGTCTTAAAATATATTGAAAAGGTCTTAAAAAAGCCTTAAAATGTATTGAATTTAACTTCAGGATTCCTAACCTGTCATAGAAAAGTGCTTATTTGCCAAGGCACACACAGCTGGCAAGCATGTATGCATAATATGTAGGGCTGAGATAGTTCTTCACTTTTTAACTCCTACTCTTTACTGGTCCTGTAGCTCAACCCCAAGAAAGAGACAAAGCCGAAGGAGGAGAAGAAAGTCAAGCAGAAGAAGGTCCCTCCTCCACAGACCTTACCATCGAGGAAGGAGTATTCCTCGCGCCCCCTCAGCTCCAGCTCCAGCTCCAGCTCCAGCCCAGCCATTGCACCGGTCCAGATGGAGATCCAGGGGAAGCTCACTGAGGCAGCGCTGAGGATGATTGCCGAGGACATGCTGCCTCTCAGGTGACTTTCACTGGAAAAACACGCAATTTGAGACCGTCAGTTAAATTGAGAATAGTTTGAAAATGTACAATATCAACCTGTCATCTTCTCTTTGTTCCTCTCAGTTTTGTGGAAGGCACAGGCTTCAGGTCGTTCATGAGCACCATCATTGGTCCTCAGTACAGCAAGCTCTCGCAGCGTGCCGTGGGCCAGCATCTGTACGAGGACGTGGAGAAAAAAGTCAAGCCCCAGTTTATCCACGACCTGAAGGCCTGCCTGGCCACCGCCAGCGGCGGGGAGGGCGTCATTCACGTCACCTTTGACCTGTGGGCAGGTGGCCAATCATCGGAGGAGCCCATCGTCGCCGTGCAGCTCCACTACCTCAACGACAGCTGGCAGATCCGTCATCCCACCGTGGCGTTCCGTCGCCTCGGCCGCAAGAACCTGAGCGGCGCCGTGGCCCGCGAGCTGGAAGGCGTGCTGCTGAGCTACGGCATTTTCCCGCACAACATCGGCTACGTCCTCCCCAACCAGGCCAAGGAAGCGGTGGCGGCCAACAGCTTGTTCTGCGACTACAAGATCATGTGCTCGTCTCACAGGGGGGAACCGGACGGAGACGAGTTGGTGGCCTTTCTGTCGGACCAGCTGTCCGAAACGGAGGAGTCGCCCTTCTCGGAGCTGCAGATGGGAACCGGGACCAGCTGTGTGGCCAAAATGCTGCAGCTGGTGATCAAGGAGGCACTGAAGAACTCCAGGGTTGTGGAGAACCTGCTCTCCCAGGTCCACAATGTGGTGGCTTTCTTCAGGAGCAGCGCCTACTGGACCGAGGTAGGAGAAATACACTTGTGTTGTATTTTTTTTTACAGCCCAGGTGTTTTAATACAAGGTGTAAAGGGACCTGGCATTAAAATGCATTTTGGGTGATTGGATTCCAATCGGATAGTTTTTTATTTAATTTAATGATTTCATTATACACCCATCATGTCCCCAGAACATTTCCTTTAGTAAACTGACAGATACTTTTTCAATGGGGAATCACAGATTAGCGAGATAAAAAAACAAACAGTTTCTGTCTCTAGAGACGCATGTTACTTATGGCTGTCACACGTTTTCTTTCTCAGGTGCTGTTGAAGGAGTGCGGCCTGTCTCTGTCCCCTCCCTCCAGTAGTTGCCGTTGGAACTCCATGATGATCTCCATGCGCCGGATGGTCCAGGAGACGGCCTGGAGCGCCATCACATCCGTCCTGGCCCAGGCTCGAATAGAGGCCAAGGACACCACCAGTGCCCCGCCGCTGGTCCAGGCCAAGCGGGAACAGGTGGTCGACATCCTGGGTCTCCTCGAGCCCTTTGAGGAAGCCATCCAGGTAAGAGAGTTACGAGGTGCCAACATAGGCAAAGCTCAGCCTAGGCAAGTTAGTTCCAATAGCCTTAGAGAGCAGAGCATGCTGTTTTACATGGGTTGCAGATCTACTTCTGGTGGGTTTCACACCTGACAACAGTTTTAATGTTTTTTGTTATTTTATTGTTTTTTGTTTTTGTATGTTGGATAATTTAGATTTGAGATGTGCTTAATTTGTAACCAGTAGTATATTGTTGGTAGAAACTGACTGACTGCTTTAAACCCAGGTCCTCCAGGGAAATGGGGTGACCATCTCCTTCATCATCCCCTCCATCGTTGGCCTGGATAAGAGCTTGGAGAACCGCAGCACCAGCTACACCCACTTCTCCAAGGGCCTGCGCATGGGCCTCCACACCCACTTCCAGTCCATGATCCTCCAGAGGGACCTGATCGTCGCCGCCGTGCTCGACCCCAGGATCAAACTGCAGGTATGGAGTTTGGACAGATGTATGAAGTTTGTTGTCATCCTTGATCTAAAGTAGATCAATTGAACGATGACAAAGAGAGATGGGAGATGGTGGGCCCAAAATGGCTTTAGAGGGGGGCAGTATGACATACACAAAATTCTGTTTCTCAGACAAAATAGCTCTTTTGCCACATCTGATCCTATAGATTTAATGGAAAAGAAAACAATGGTTTGACTGCTTTCCAAACACCCGGAAAAGTCTCAGTGGTGAAGATAAAAATAAAAATAAAATAAAATGGCATTCAACGTATTTTCGGATGTTGAAAGCTACATTTCTGTCCATACCTGTGACCCAGGCAAGATGGCTGCCTTCTGTTACACAGTGTAACAGCAATGCCCCATCCAATCTGTGGTAGATCTATGAGTGAGAGAACGTCATCCACAAATAATTGTTCTGTCGTTTTGCAACAATGGTTCTTTGAGTTTAAATGTAATCTGTCAAAGTACAAATCACAGTTTGTATCTGGCCTTGGAAGCAAAACTCTAACCCTGACTGCCTTTTTCCAGCCATTCCCTGATGCCAAACAGGAAGGAGAGATGTTCCTAATGGCTCTGTCAAAGTCCCAGGCTCGCTCCATGGTGGAGGAGACGGTGGAGGAGACAGTGGAAAACATGGACGCCGTGGCCTCTCCCACTGTGGAGGCAGCTGAACAGACGACAGGCGAGGGAACGCAAAGCAAGCAGGACCACGAAGAGGAGAGCCAGTCCAACTCGATCGCGGACGCTTCCGGCGCCGGCTTAGACGACACCGACGGCGGCGATGGAGACGGCGAAAACGACGTCAAGCGCAAGTCCGACTCCATCTTCAACTTTCTCCAGCCACCCGCCAAAAAGAAGAAGATCTCTGAGCTGGACATGTACCTGTCAGAGCCGCTGCTGTGCGCTAACTCCAGCTTGCCGTTCTGGAGGTGTGCTAACCGCTTCCCCCGGCTGCAGAACATTGTCAGGAAGCTGCTGGCCGTACCGGCCACCTCGGGGGGCTTCGATCGCCTCTGTCCCATGGCCACATGCATCGTCCGGGCCAAGAGGAGCCGTCTGCCCCCTCACACCACAGAGAGGCTGCTTCTGTACAGAGACTCCCTAAGAGGGAAGAACGCAAAGAAGACCAACGGTGTCGCCAAACACTGAAGTGCCTCCAGCTCATTCCATCATTCAGCACAAACTGCATACTTCACCTAATAACACGTCCAGCTTGCACACGTTACTGACACCAGCCTCAGGTCTCAGTCTATATCCACACCACTCATTTAGAGAGTAAAACAACAACAATCCAAAGTGTTTAGGTTAGGTTAGTGTTAGTTGGGGTTAGTGTTAGTTAGGTTAGGTTAGTGTCCCTTCGTGCAGAAAGGCCGGTGGTAGGCAGAAGTCGTGTGCTTGTAAACAGATAAAATGGAGTCATATAATGTAACGTTGCTCGGGGGGGAAATCTATTTTCCACGTTTAAAAAGTTCTCTCCATGTTACAAAGTGATCTCCAGTTTGTTTCACTACGGAGAATAGCGGGGGGGGGGGGGGGGGGGGGCGTCATTTCTGGTCATGTGACAGAGGGCCGTCGGTTTGGTTTGGTTTGTTAGCCGCCGTTCAAACAACTATTTTTGACAATTAGTGCCCAGACGATTGGTAGGCGGAGCTCTCCCAACTGTGACACAATCCCACTCACTTTTCACTTCCTGAAGGGGGGGATAGTCTGTTTAGCTTTAGAATGATATTTAGAATCGACACAGCCCGGGAATATCATCAACAGCAAAATCAGTGCAAAAGGTGCAGGATTTGTTGGTGTCATTTGATGTCTACTCTTCATATTATGATCAGTTGGTTTGGTTCAAACTGAAATGTTCCTCTTGATGTTCCTTGTTCCCCTTTTCATGGTTAGTATGTCAGACCTGAGATCACCTGACAAACATTCCCAATAGTGCTCCAGGATGTAACCAGTCGGCCTTTATGGACACGCTATATGAACGCTAAAGACTTGAACGATACAAAATAATACCTCTGATTAATAGTTTATTTCTCCTGCTGACTTGTTTTCGTTTGTGAGACACCAAGTGCAGACAGACTGTTGGTTCACTTTGCAGTAAAACGTTTTTTTTTTTTTTCAGCCTGCAAACTGTTTTGTTTGCGTTTGCTTTTCTGTAGGTCAGTGATGCTTCAAATGACTGAACTGTGATGTTGAATTGTTTTCACAGTGGGCAGATCGCGTTTTGCATCTTGATTTGACACGAGTTAAGCAGCTGACCTACATTCAATGTACACGTATGTCACGATACGATGTTATGTCACAGGAGTCAGGCGTTGGGCAGATTTTTTCAACATACGGTTACAGCAACAATTGAACGTAATTAATGAATGTAAACACCTTCGTCCAATCAGAAGCCATCCTTGTAATCATCAGTTGGGTCAAATATTGGTCAACATCTTGATCAAGCTGCTTCTGGTGGACGGACCTCTTTTCTCGCATTGTTTATTTAACTGATGGAAATATCCAGAGAATGTTACAGAATAAATGTTATGTTAATGTTATGGAATAAAGCCTTTTTTTCTCTACAATACTCTGTCTGTGCCTTGTTGTTTTCATGTGTTGAAGTTCAGCATTAACCCATTGATACCTGATGCAGCATTCCCTTTAAGACCGCGGTTCGCAGTCTTAAAGGGATACACACAAATGAGGGATATACACGCAAATGCTGCATCTGTACCCTGTACTACGAAGCTAGTTTAACAGATCCGCGATAAGTCCCTTTGATCTGGTTTGACTGAACAGGATCAAAGCTATCTAGTTAACTGATACTACGACGCTGGTTTTCTACTAGGTAAGTGGACCTGGGATCTGCCTGTGCACGCGCACGTTTTTCGCTCGTGCACAGGCGCGCGTCCACGCGAAAGAGGTGCGCTAGCCAATCACATTATGAACAGCTGAGTTGATCCACGCCCACACCCATTTCCACACCCATTTCCTCATTCAGCGCAGCCACAGTGTGATCAGAGATTTTTGCGGATATTTAATGTATCCGCGATTTAATGTCAGAATGAAAATCCGCGTTGGATAGTCTGCTGAAGGGCTGTCTAAAGCAGCAGCTTGTATTCACATCAGTCATTTGATTTACTTTGATCAGCGATTTCTGTCTGATACAGCTGCATTGATACAGGCAGCAGCAACAAATGTAAAAGTGTAATCTCAGTCTATACATTTCCACAATCTGTAAGCCTATTTAGACCATAGATTTAGAAACGCATGCTCAATGAATAATGATCTCTATCACTCATGTGTGTGGTTGCACTGATCGAGACGATGCGGGCATAGTTATCATTGATAAAAACTAGCCTATTTTTGCTCATATATTGGCATACAGCCTACAGGACACAGTTCCAGCTGAAAGATGCAAGAATAGCCTGCATATTTAGTATTGGGGCTATCCCATATTTAAACTAATATCTATATTATATGTATAGGCTTTTCTGGCATGTAGGAGAATATCACCCTCACTCCATTTGAGGGTCCGTTCATGATATGCGCCGCGGTGATTAATAGTGATCATATTTCTCCACGCATCGTTGAGCTGTTAAGACATAAAGTGGTAAGTAGGCTTAATTTAATTATGTAGCCTACAGAGCCACGAATGTTTTGCTTGTTCTATTCTCAGTTGACTGCAATCTATTTTTCATATGGCGATCTTATGAATGGTGAGTGACTCCAGAGAGCCGATATTATATGGGTCTCTCATGGATTTTGATCTTATCCTCTGAAGCTAACCTGGTCGCGACCAGGTTAGCTTTGCAGCGTCAGTTGCCATGGTGATTGAAAGTTAACTTGCTTTGTAGTACGGCTAAACCAGGTTTAAACTCAAACTTACTCGGATAAGGCATTAAACTAGCTTCGTAGTACAGGCTACAGGTATCAATGGGTTAACCCAGTGTGGCCATTAACTTAATTAACAATTGATTACTTAACAATTTATTTTGTCTAAATTCAGAATTTTCAAGCTGAAGTTGGTTATACCTAACCTGACGCTGCCAGATGGATGTAGGTTGGTTCACATTTGTTTCACAACCTGACATCGTGAATTGTTGAACAATGCCGCCCCCATCTGGCAGATTCAGGTTAGGTTATACCTCCTACACATAAACAATGGGTTGGAGAAGTGGTGGCTCATCTAAAACTTGAAAAGTTGAAATACTCAATTCGAGGGTCTGTGCAAAAGTTTTTTAAAGTCTGGCAACCATTTTTAAATTATTTTGAGTCTCAATATGCTACAATAGAGTAAAATGACATTCTACTTTTTTTATGTTTCTATAATAAGGTGGTGATGGGAACTGTGTGAGGTAGTGGTCATCAGTTATATGTTGCTGTTTTGTTTTGTCTTTTATTTTATTTTTGTGTCTCAATGTGGGAAAGGGGGGTTTACGTTTTGTGAGTTTTTTGTCTGTTTGAAAAAATCTATAACAATATTTGAATAAATTCAGAATTTATATAGAAGAATATTTAGAAAATGAATAGTCAGATAGTCAAGACAATAGTCTGGAAACAAATATTTTCCCATACTCTTCCTTTTTCCATACTTTTCCAGATCTGGAAAATAGTCTAATCAAATTCCATACTTTCGTAGGAACCCTGGGCACAGACAGAGGCAATGTTATAGAGTAAAAAAAATCTTTATTTTCAGTTCCATTCCCCAGATGTTTCATTGGAAAGGTATAGGCCCTGTGCATGACATTCCCCTCCAGACAACACGGTGGCAGTCTCTCCATTTTAAATGTCCAGTTTTACTCTGCTTTGGCTGCCTTCTTTTTCTTCTTCCTCTTCCTCTTCTTCTTGGCTGGCATACCGACGGCGTGCACTTCAGGTTTGTCCTCCGTCGCCTCCATCTCCTCCTCGCTGGCTGCTGGCTCTCCTGGAGAGGCAGCAGGCTTCTCCTCACAGACAGACGGGCGGCAGGGTGTCTCCTCTGGACCGGAGTCACTGTTAGAGAGCAGAGGGAGGGAAGCAAACATGTTGATGCTGTTGTGTGGAAACCTTGTGAATTCAGTTCAGGTGTTTTAGATGTTTCGGACTAACTTGACTGTTCTTGTGGTCCTCAACCTGGGAGTCTATCAGCGAAAATACATTCAAAACATTCCTTTATAGATTACACTCCTGCCTAGATTTCTTTGATGACAGAAAGGTGTCTGGAAGAATAAATCACACATCAAAAACAAATACTACTTCTAATTAATTTGCATTATCAGGGGAAGTGTCCAAAATGCATAAGTCTATTGTATTTGTAAAGTAAGACTTTTAGGTGGAATTGGCTCGAATAGAATAGACAGTTTCCCCTAAAGGTTTTACTGTACAAATTACAGAGTACAGATTACACAGGATAAAAAAAAAACATGATTTCCACAATCATTTAAAATTTAAATGATTTAAATTTTAAATCACTGGACAATATTTACATGATGTGCAGCGCTTGCTCCTGGTCTTCACAGTGTTTCTCCAGCAGAGCCACAAAGAAGCCGTGTGTGAGGGTGGTGCTGGTGCTGGCACGCAGGCACTGGCTGAGCGGCTGCAGGCCACGCTCCGGCCACTGGGCCAGCAGAGGAACCAGCCTGAGGGGGAGACAGAGACGTCCAGGGGAGGGTTCAATATTTACTGTTCATAATCCAGATCTTCAAACTGCACGTTAGTGCGGTCCCAAACACTGTCCACTTGCAAAAACGGAAACGCTGTAATTGCAATATAAAATGCAGCAGGACACCTCTTTAGCCCGCAGAAGGTGGAGTAGACCTACCTGAAGCCGGGGTTTTGCTGCAGACAGGCAGTGACGACCTCCTCGTTCTCCTGGCTGTGGATGGAGCAGGTGGAGTAGACCAGGCGCTGCAGGCGGGGGAAGCGCAGGCCGTGGTTCAGGCAGCGCAGCTGGAAGGAGGCCAGGGAGGCCAGACGAGCTTGCTGCTTCTCCCCGTCAGTGGAGGAGGCGTCGTCACGCAGACACACCATACCTGCAAAATACACACACACACACACACACACACACACACACACACACACACACACACACACTAAGCAAATGATATGATAGGGGAAAATGCACACAATCACTGATGAGGAAACCTTGCGAGGCAGCTGGATTCACGCGAGATCATGAGATCACGATCACACGACACACAAACCATCTGGCAGCGTCAGGTTACTGATGAGGTGCAGGCTGACCGAAAGCAATACAAATCTGATCCGGGACTGTTGTAAACAAAACATGGCGTTACTGATCATGTGTTACTGATCGTGTGTATTACTGATCGTGTGTTATAGCATACTAGATGATTATTATTATTATTATTATTAGTGTGTTATAGCATACTAGAAATAGAGCACGCTTCCAGTATTTCCAGTGCACGCAGCTCACATGCACACGCTCGCCCACTCAGCTGACCGTGCTCATTTCTACTGTACCTCGTACTTTGCTTCGTGCTCGAGGTCTCGCCTGCTTCGCGCTTCATCGCTGCAGCAGCACCACCAACTATGAGATCAAACACTGAATCCTACCTGATCCGCTGCACGAGGGATCCAGCAGGACAAACTCCACGTCTTTATACTGCGGGCTGTCGGGATCCACCTTCAGGAAGTCCTGGTTGGCCAGCTGCTGACACGTGACCCCCGCCCGCAGCAGGAGGGTGGACATGGTGGACAGACGCTTGGCGTCCAAATCAAAGGCAAACAGCTTCCCCTTGTTCTTCAAGATGGCCGCCAGGTGGCTGGTCTTGTTGCCCGGGGCGGCGCAGGCGTCGAGGACGTGGCTGCCGGGCGGCGGGTCGAGGAGGTGGGCAGGGAGGCAGCTGGCTTTGTCCTGCAGGATGATGTGACCCGCCTTGTACAAGAAGTGGTCATGGAAGTCCGTCTTAGGAGCAAAGACCAGCAGGTCCGAGAGGTGCAGATCCCTCACAAAGGCTTTCTTCTTCAGGCTCAGGTCCTCCAGCCTCCAGGCCTGTCCCAGGTAGGAGAACCCGTCCCTCTTCAGGTAGTCGACGGCATCGTCCACCGTGGTCTTCAGGGTGTTCACGCGCACATACCTGGCAGAGATATTTAGAGTTTAGTATTCGTCATCAAGTTTTTATTTTGTTTTTTATTTTTGTTTTCAATTGAGTTTAGTTAGTTAGTTTCCAGAGTGGGTTTGCTCTTTTATACATATATATATACATATATAAGATGTCTATATAACTCTGAGTGAATTGCCTTCACAGTGTTGTTGCCCTTGGCAAATACCCCCACCACCCCATTATATATATATATAATTCGATTATACCGACGCTAATAATCGATTAACCTATCGGTTAATTCATAATTTTTTAATATTAAAAAAAAAAAAAAAAAAAAAAAAAAATGTCTATTTACTCAATGAGCTCATGCCCAAACAAGGCGTGTCTATTTGGATGCTGAAATGTTAATGCTTTTTGTGTTAGAACTATGCCTTTATTTTTTGTTGGCTTTGCTGAAATTTATAAGTTTATTGCCACATTTTGATCAGGTAATCATTCCAAAATCATTCTGGCTCTTATATGGATGACAAGGAAATATATTTTTGAGAGCTTTATTTCCTGTTTATGTAAACATTACAACAACAACAATCTGTTATTTCTTTAGATTTTTTTCACATTAGGCCTACTGTCTTTTGCAGCATAAAAACTTAAACAAAATATAGCCTATTTCGATTTGCTGCCAACAATTGAACAAAATTTGAACAAAATAGTTGCATGATGCAAAACACTGTGCAAAATCTGCAAGGAAACTCAAAAAACGTGTTCTAAAAAAAAATAAAAAATAAATGTACCGACAGCAATAACCGAACAACGACGTTAGCGACGGTTAATCGATTAACGGTTAACCGTTGACATCCCTAATATATATATATATATATATATATTTCACTTTATATATATATATATATATATATATATATATATATATATATATATATATATATATATATATATATATATATATATAATGGGGTGGTGGGGGTATTTGCCAAGGGCAACAACACTGTGAAGGCAATTCACTCAGAGTTATATAGACATCTTAGTCTCAATACATACATTATGCATCAATGCCTCCTCATGCTTCTGTTGACAAATTTGACCAAATTTTGTCAAAGACTAAAACTAAAGAAATGTTCTGTATATTTTTTATTTTACTTAGTTTTGTAAGAACACAATATATTTTCAGTTCGTTTAGCTTCAGTTAACTCTAACACCCTTGATACCTGGGCAGCTGCTCGGCCTCGGGTGGCTGTACGCCGGTGGCAGGGAGCAGGTCCTGGTTCCTGCTGACCTTGTGTTTGATCTTGATGCGGGCCAGCTCCGCCTGCAGTCTGGACCGGTGCTTCGTCATCACGGCCTTCCAGGCGCCGCCGCACTTCAGCCCCCGGCCCAGCAGCAGGTCGTACACCAGCACTTTGGCCAGGCTCATCTTCAGCCGGCTCAGTTTGAGCAGCTTGGTGGACTTGATGATTTCCTGCAGGATGGACGAGTACTTCTGGGTCTCGCACACCAGGGCGAACAGCTGCTTGATGTTCTCAAAGCCGCTGTCGTACACCAGAGTCTTCAGAGCGCCCTGCTTCTGCTCAGCTTTCTCCAGGATCTCGGCAGCTCTCGTGTACAGCGCCATGGCTGAAAACAACTCCTCTGGAAAAGAGTAAAACAATCACTGACAATTCCAGCCCAGGTTGGACCAGTCTAAACCCAGTAGCTTTTGATCTAGATCAGAGGTTTTCAAAGTGAGTGGGAGGCAGGCCTCCCCAGGAGGGCTCCAAGCGGTTTCAGGTGAGACTCAGTGAATGGAAGTGGAAAAAATAGTACATTAGTTTTTAAAAGTTTGTCACATAGAATAGACTAAATGAGTGTGATTTGGTTAAAGAGATACCGTAGTTCAGATATACAGTAGTTTTGGGGAATTTGAGAGTTTTTCCCAGAGTCAGAACAAATAAATGCCATCAGACAGGCCTTTCTATGTATTTGGTGTCGTCTGATGTCTGTTAAACAGCAATATCAAGCTATCTTGTCACAATTGTTGAGTGTCTGGACTCAAATAATCATGATCCCATAGGCAATTGAGCGAGAGGGGGGGGGGGGCCTTTTTCCAAGCCTTGTCTGGGGGGAGGCTCACAGTCTCAGACTTTGAAAACCCCTGACCTAGGTTAGAGCATTTCACTGTAAGTACAATAAAATATACTGTCAATGATCTCTAAAACATATATTTTTGTGTGAGACAACATGACATGCTCCAAAAATAGAGCATGGTGTTGTTATACGTCGTAGACAAAATGCTTTCAATATGTAATAATCTTTTCCAGGTATGAAATCCTCTGTTTGATCATTTGAATGTAAAACAAATAGTAAACATACCGCTGTTCTGGTCGCTGTTAGCAAAAGACACTGGTTGTAATATTAATGAGGCTTGACAACGACTTTATATCAGCATAACTTTAGTAGCTACTCGTGCAGTTCAGTATACAGCTCATGCAGTTCAGCACATTATCACGTTCT
This sequence comes from Poromitra crassiceps, assembly GCF_964638095.1. Classification (NCBI taxonomy): domain Eukaryota; kingdom Metazoa; phylum Chordata; class Actinopteri; order Beryciformes; family Melamphaidae; genus Poromitra; species Poromitra crassiceps. The sequence goes on from NC_139637.1 coordinate 8,813,641, forward strand.
GTTTGCTTCCGTGTTACGTACAGCGTCATCAACTACGGATACTTTTTTTTTTTTTTTTTTTTTTTTTTTTTTTTATTGACAACAATAGTGATACAATGACAAAGAATAACAAACAAACAAATATACAACGCCAGGGATTACAGAAAAAACATTGCAATTACAAAAAGAACAAAAAAGTGCAGTATACATATAAATTACAGTTAAAGCAAAATGCCAAAATTGGAGCATAAATTCAAGGTTTTCACAGCTTTACTATTGCATGAGGTAGCGACATATACCTTGCCACAGCTTCCGAGTGTGTTCACAGGTCCAAAACAAATGAAATACAGTCTCTGGGTGCAAGTTACAAAAAGTGCAGGTCACATCAATATCCTTCTTATACCTTACCATAAATGACTTGACAGGATAACACCGATGAATAATCTTAAAAGAAATTTCTTTGACCTTGTTCACCAGTAGGAATCTATTAGGAAGAGACCATACTTTTTCCCAACATATATCCTGATTCTGAACAAGGTTATTCCAAGAAGCCATTACATATGGGACAGAGACACAATCATATTGGAACAAGGTGCGGACGTTTCTATTATTTTTACAGGAAGCAGGCCGAAAACATAATTTTCCTATAGGTGTGTCAACTGGATCAAGTGAAGGTGTCGTATCAGAAGCAGGAAAAGCATAACCCTTATAAAGCATGATAACACCAGAGGGAATAGCATCAAAAACAATGGCAAATTGTTTAGGGCTCACAGGGATCTTATAATGTACGAAGAAATTCTTGGTAGCCAAAAAGCTTTCCCTCCTTATTGAAAAGTTGACTCACCCGTACAATACCATTCCTAAACCAGTTGTCAAAAAATAAAGATTTCTTTTTATAGCACACATCCCTGTTGTTCCAAATAAAATATCTATTTGGGGAAAAATTGTGTTTATAAATAAGAGACCAAGCCAAAAGTGCTTGCTTATGGAAATTTGAGAGAGAAACAGGAATCCGGTCAATATTGTAATTACAAAGTAGGACAAATTTCAGACCACCCAAATAAGAAAACATGTGATGAGAAATAAAATTCCAAACAGAAGTAGGGTCTTTCAAGTAGTGTCTAATCCAGTTCACCTTGAAAGTGTTGTTTAATGTACTAAAATCAAGAAAATTTAGACCACCATTATTATAGTTATTCATTAAGACAGACTTTTTAATGTAATGAATTTTATTTTTCCAAATGAAGTTATAAAGTAGTTGGTCAATATCTTTACTCGTTTTTTTGTCAACATCTAATGAGATAGCAGCGTAAGTGAGCCTGGAAATACCTTCTGCCTTAGAAAGTAACGTTCTACCCTTTAAAGAAAGGTCTCTCTGAAGCCACTGATTAAGTCTTTTCCTGGTTTTCTCTAAGATCGGGATAAAGTTCAGGTCACATCTAGCTTTCTGGTTTTTTGTTATGACTATCCCCAGGTAGGTGATTGTCTCCTTAATTGGAATATTACATATCGAGGGCAACACACAGTTTTTTACTGCCAATAATTCACACTTGTTCACATTTAAATTAAGACCCGAAGCCTTTGAGAACTTCTGGATTACACCAAGAGCAAGAGGAATCTGAGAGGAATCTTCTAAGAAGAGCGTAGTGTCATCAGCCAGTTGGCTGATAATGATTTTCCTATCTATAATTGACATACCATTCAAGCCACTAGCTTTAATATGATTGGCTAATAATTGGGTGGATAACAAAAATAAATATGGAGAGATAGGACATCCCTGGCGAATTCCCCGTCCTAACTCAAATCTGGGAGATGTACCATTTTTTAATTTAATTGAGCTATTTCCATTAGTGTATAATGTTTTAATTGTTTTGCAAAAAAAGTTGCCAAATCCAAATTTGTTAAGTGTTTTAAAGATAAATTCATGTTCAATCGAGTCAAAGGCTTTGTAAAAGTCCAGGAAAAGGATGAAACTTTCATTGTTTACTAGCTCAGGGTAGTCTAATATATCCAGTACTAGGCGAATATTGTTGGAAATGTGCCTATTTCTCATAAATCCAGACTGTGTGTCATCTATGATATCATCCAAAACAACTTTTATGCGCTTAGCAAAAATTACAGCTAGAATTTTGTAATCATTATTTAGGAGGCTAATCGGGCGCCAATTATCAATAAGTAATACATCTTTCTTAGGTTTAGGGATAAGGGTTATTAAGCCCTGTGTTAAAGTAGGTGGGAGAACACCTTTAGCAATACTTTCGCAGAATACTTCTAATAGGAAGGGAGCCAGTTCTTTAGAGAAGGATTTATAGAATTCTGAGCTAAGTCCATCCACTCCAGGAGATTTATTGCTCTTTAAACTATTAATTGAGTCCACTATTTCTTTAAGAGAGATTGGCTGATCACAGAATTCTTGATCAGGAGTGTTGATTGGGATGGTATCAACCAGAGGATCCAGAAATGAAACAGTACTCTCATCACAGTATTGAGAGCTATATAGATTTTTATAAAAATTAGAACAGAAGTTTGCAATCTTGTTTGCATCATCACACACTACATTCTCTATTTTAAGTTGATGAATGGTATTATTTTTGGACTGGGATTTTTCTAACCTAAAGAAATACGCTGAGTTCTGTTCACCTTCTTCAAGCCATCGTCTCCTGGACCTTACAAAAGCCCCTTCAGCTTTAGATTGATAGAGCTTATCTAGTCTGTTTTGATATTCGAAAAGTGTTTCTTTTTCTTGGGAGGATAGCTCATCAGGACATTTGGAGGTTAAGGCAGTTAGTGTGGAAATCACCTTTTCTTCCTCACATCGCTTAACCTTAGCAAGATTACTACTATATTTCCTAAAATATTTGCTAACTTCAAATTTTAAAAGTTCCCATTTACTGCCATATACTCCTTCAGTTTGAGCCTCATTCCAGAAAACTTGTATTAGTTCTTTGACCTTGAGTTTAACTGCTTCATGACACAAAATAGAGCTATTAAGTTTCCAATATGAATTTTGTGGAGAGTTACAAGCAGAGGGAAGTAAAGAAATGTGAATTTGAATTGCCTTGTGATCAGTCAATGGGGTGGAAAGAATGTTAACATTTACACAATCTTTGATACTGTTCGAAATTAACCAAAAATCAATTCTAGATTGTCTAGACCTTGATTTATTGGACCAAGTAAAGGTTCTGTCATAAGGAAATTTGTTTCTCCATGCATCTATTAAATCAAATCTTTGCATAAGCATTTTCAGATTTGCATTGGAACTATTTTGTGGTCCGGGTGGCCACCTGTCAAAAGTGTTGTCCAATGTGATATTAAAATCACCACCTATAAGTAGATACGCATTAGGAAATCTGGAAAGCCAATAACGAATTCTCTTTTCCACATTGCTAAGCAAAATATTGTTATCTGATATTGTGTTGTAACCATAAATGTTAATAACTATAAAGTTGGTGTTGTGAGTGTCAATAACTTGACAGATATAACGTCCATTTGTATCACAGTCTGTATGCAATATACCCCCTGTGAAATTATTTTTTAGAGTGCAGACCCCAGCAGAACGTTGTGAAGCATGTGAGAAATATACCTCATTTCCCCATTGAGACCTCCAAAACTGTACATCATCATTGACAGTATGTGTCTCCTGAAAAAAACAAAAGTCTGTTTTGCATTGCTTTGCAAATAAAAATAAAGCCTTACGCTTTAAATTATCCCTTAAACCCCTGGCGTTGAGAGAAACAATAGATAATGACAAATTTGTATCAGAAAGTTGAACTTGAAAACGTCAGCCACACAACTTAGACTCTGAAAAATAGCCTATGGTGGAATGATACGAGAACAGCATCATATTAAGGCACAGAAAGTGCAAAAAACAGCTTAAAGTGAATTACATAGCCAAAAAAATTCTGGCAATAAACAAGACAAATATCAAAGGCAACATAAGGTTGTGGTTGCAATGCAACTTAACTTAGTCAGACTGGAAGAGGAATCTCTTTCTTCTCAATGAAGGCACGACCACCTACAAAGTAGGCAATTTTACCAGCCTTGCGTGCTTTGTCCACAAGCGGCCATAACTTCATCCTAGTCTCTCTGTCAGCTTTGCAGAGATCTTCAGAGAAGCGCAGACCGTTGTCTCGAAGGTAGGGGGAATTCTTCGCTGCCGCCCACACAGCTGCACGGTGTACACGGGAGGAAAACTGTAGGATGACGCCTCTGGTGCCGGTTGGTTTCTTCACCCCAAGGCGGTGCACAGTATCAATCACATTCGGGAGTCGATCAGCATCCGACGGCAGCAGCACCTGGCAAATGCGGATCACTTCTTTACGTACGTCTTTGTCCTCCACCCGCTCAGCTACGCCATGTAGTTTCAGGTTCCATCGCCTCGAGTATCTTTCCATCTCGGTGATGCGCGATTCCAACATTTTGACATGCTTCTTTTCTTCCTCAGCTGAGGATTCGAGTTGGGACACTTTCCCTTTCACCTCATTCACTTGCTTGCAGATAACCTCCATTTCTCCCCTCAGACTCGTGATTTGAACAGTGTTGTTCTGGACCAAAGTCTTTAACTCATCTGATCTGGCGTTAATCAACTCAGACAGAGTAGCAACAACATCAGCGTTGTCAGCCATTTCACTTTTACCTTTCTTGGCTGGAGGTTTCTCTGGAGTGACGGGCAGAGCGGGGAAATCTTCTTCACTCACGACAGAAAAAGTTGGGGTGTTAATGCGGGAGTAGTCGTGGCAGGTGTCAATTAGAGCGTTGAAGGCAGGAGCACCGGCGGCCGCTGTCACCAATGCTTTCCTCACTGATGGTGTTTTTCTCTTTGTACTCCCACTGGAGCCCGACATAACCTGCTGAAATTGCACCAAAAGCTCCGGGAAACAACTAGATATCAAAGACGATTCAAAACTGTATCTGGAAAATTGTCTTGTTCTTTGTCCAAAAGCCACTTTTGCACGTTATTAATCAATTTGATAGCTGCGCTCGAAATCAAGACTGTTCACAGCGCCATCTGGGAGCAAGTCCCCTCAACTACGGATACTCATGAGGTACAAAAGCCCATTATTACATCACACTGGTGATCATCTGCGACTTGGCGACGTTTGACCATTGATGACTGGACTCTGTAAAGTTTCAAAATGAGACCACAGCACAAAGGGAGTAGCGTTATAAATCTTTTAGTTAACTTGTACTTTGCTAGAGGCACATGCCACTTATTCTATCGCCACCGGCTCTCTGATTCTTCCGGTCTCCTTCTACCCACGAAGAAGACAGGCCACTGATATCCCAACAACAAACCGAGAGCGCCGTCTGGTGGAACAACATGAGAACATCACATGCATGTGCTGCTAATCCAGTGTGCTTTGCACCCTCATTCAGGTCTACACGCACTCCTGCCTACCTGAACTCCCTCATTCAGGTCTACATGCCCCCCCCCCCCCACACACACACACACACAGACACACATTGTAACACTGTAAATTGTAATATTGTAACACTGTATATTGTAACACTGTAAATTGTAACATTGTAACATAGGCGTGTAAACAGAGCTCTTATTATTGAGTCACTAAAGCTCCTGGTTTAAAAAAAGAGGCAGAGCTTCATCTTAATCTAGAGGGAAATCAGGAGACAGTGATGTCAGGGTGAGCTGAACCTGGAAGCATGGCACAGGGTCAAGGGTCAATTCACTTTCTATTCAGCCAGTTAAGCTGCTGGATTCAATCCACAAACTGAGAACAAAATCTTGAAAAAGGTTCATACATGCTGTCTTGAAAGAAATCAATGAGAATCAAGACTCTATGACTGACCAATGGACAGAAGCTTGACTTCACTGGTTGAAATGAATTTGAGCCAAACCATGCACAAAACTCATTTGATATTTGATAAACAATTTGTTTCTACCTGTTGCTCTCTTGCATTTTGCAATTTGATCCTTCTTTAATCTGTTTTCAATTCATTCCTGTTAGCTTTGACTTGTTTTATTCCCTGTCAAACACTTAATAACTCTACCTGCAAAAGTGCTAAAGAAATAAAACATAATTATTAATGTATTTATATTATTGCCAAACACCACTGTCTTTCTCACTAAGCATGCGGTGTACGCCCATGTGTTACTTCTTCAGATGATATATTTGACATGACATGATATGACTGAGGGAAGGCAGAAAGCAGCTTGATTAGTTGATGCAGTCGTAGCACTTCATTGCTACCGTGCAGCCTTTTTGCACTAACTTATCAACTGAACACTCAGCACTTTGTATTGTTTTTATAACTTTGAATCATGCAGGGAAGTTTTGCTGCTCGTGGCTCTTTAACAGCAACACTCTTCATATTCCTCGTCTGCTGACTTGCTTTGTGTTGAGTGTGAAGTCTTCAAACTAAATAATCAATTATAGATTTATTGGTTAAAATGAGACCTTTGCAGCTCAGACTCAGCAGGGAAATAAAACAGAATATGAGCACATCAAATATGAAATAAAAATAAAGTTTCCTCAGTTGTCAGCAGCAGAGGGAGCCAGAGAGCTGTTGAAGAAGATGACAGACTGTGATGCTGACAGACAGACATCACATAACTACACATTTACTCATTTACTGTGTAGTCATGTGTTGTTATTTTAGTTTCCATAATTAAGGTTTGTCTTTTAATTTAATTTAGTCCAGATCAGTGGTTCTCAATGTGAGGTCCGGGGGGACCACCAGGGGTCATTGAGGAGGTTCCAGGTGGTCCCAAGCAAACTAATGAATTAAATTTCCAAGAAGTGAACACAAATAGATGTAGAAGAATGACTGTTTTGATGACAGTTTCTCTGTTATCTCTACAATACAGACACACGTACATCAATGTGTCCAGAGAAACAACTGACTAGATCATTATACAAAACCAACATGCAGGAAACTTTGATTCCAACTGTGTATAGTTGACCACGCCCATTGTTATTGTCACATGACCCCACAGCTTCACTTCTCCCTCCCTAGAGAGCTCTCTCTCTCTCACACACACACACACACACACACACACACACACACACACACACACACACACACACACACACACACACACACACACACACACACACACACACACACACACACACACACACACACACACACACACACAGAGAGAGTCTCTGCCGAGTGTGGGAAAAAAACAGAGTGGATGGACCAAACCACTTTGGCGCACATTGCGGGGGTGGGGGGTGTCAACAGCCTATCAGAATGCGGTTTGTGTGGTGGCCACGTGGGTCACTTGTAAATCTGACCAATCAACAACCACACACGTGAATATCAAGCGCTAGACAGAAGAATGGACGCATTGCAAAACGTTGTAAATGTGTCTATAATCTTGATATGAAACAGTTAGAGATGAGGTGTAGAGGCTCAGCTGTGCTGTGGCAACATGTTAGAAGTTAACTGAAATCATTTGACTCCTCAAATCATCAAACTCACAGTTTTTACCACAACAATCAGCAAATGAATCAGGCACACACACACACACACAGACGAGAGCGCGCAGAGACACACACGCACGCGCGCGCGCGCGCACACACACACACACACGTTTTGTATAGACCAAATCACCGTGACGTCACCATGTAAACAAATTTACTTCCGGGTACCACTTGGGGAAGGCGGCAGGTTTAAATGTGCGTGTTGTCAAATAAATGCTGTCAAACCCTCTCGTTGTTTTCAGCCGACTACTTTCAATTTAAATGGTTAAACGGTTGGTAAACATGCTTGTCCGACGTATCTAGCCTTTCTTCTGTGTTTGTTTTATGTAGTGTTAGCTAGCTAATAACGTTTGTTCGTCTGTCAAACTCGCTGTTTTTTGCAGTCGTTAACGTTACAGAGTAACCTCGCGTCACCAGGCTCTTCGCTCTTCTCGGCGAGAAAGAGCCTGGTACAGACAGAGATACTGACGCCACGTCAATTTAATTTAGCTTCAAGTCTACTCTAGTCTGGTCCAACAGGTAAATTAGCTAGTCTGGTCTCCACTAACGTTAGTGAAAGTGTTGTTATGAATGATATTAAACAACAACACAACACGGACGAACCATTTTTGTCTTCTTTGTCTGTTTTTGTCTTCAACATGTCAGTTTATGCCGTCCACCGCCATTATAATGTGTGGACCTCAGGGGTACCCGGAAGTAAATGTAAACATCCCGGTGATTTGGTCTATTAAATAATAGTGAAATAAGCAGAATGGGTCAGATTTGTTTAATAGCAGATGTTGATACTTATATGCACACTACACACTCATCTCTTCATGACCTCATATCAACAAGATATGATTTGATTTGAGGAACATTGTAATCACATGTTAAGTCAAAGTTATATAAAAAGTCAAAGTTATATAAAAAGTATAGAATCAAATGTTTGAAACCAACACGATCAAACAATGTGAATTTAACCTTACATTGTTGGAAACATGAGAGATGTTTAGTTTGGTGACATGAATAAAATACAAACATAACAAAGGTCCAAAAGAAAGAGATTTTATCGACAACAGACTGTGTGTGTGTGTGTGTGTGTGTGTGAGTGATCCTGTACAGAGTGAAGCATCATGTCAGAAGCTATGTTTGGTCACAGTGTTTCTCTCTCACTCCTCTATCTAACACAGAGACACTGAGTTACCATAACCCAGATAGAACCCAGGGTACAGAGGTTCAGTGAAGGTGCAGTTGAACGTGTGGAGATGAATCAGTTTGTCAGAGGAAACGTTGTAGAAGGACAGAGAGCCAGCAGGCCAGTCAAGATACACTGCGACTCTGTTAGAGTGAGAGGAGGGGAAAGGTATGTCTGTGTCTCTGTTATTGTGCTCGGCAGTGTAATGATCATCAGAGCACCACAGACTCCAGGACTTTTCATTCCCTCCAAGCCTGCTGTCATCACCGTCTCCTCTCCTGCTGATTCCTCTGTAAGTCACTCCTATATCAACCCCTCCTTCCCTCTTCACCTCCCAATAACAGCGACCAGTCAAACCATCTCTACACAGCAGCTGAGCCCTGCTGTCAAATCTCTCTGTGTGATCAGGATATGGCTGCTCCTCTCTCACCAGCGTCACCTTTCTGTTGTCTTCAGACAGGAGGAGGCGTCTGTATGCTGTGTTTGGATCCAGTGTGAGTTTACAGGCATCTGATGAGAGAACAAGACTCAATACAGAAACTCTTTTGATTCTAATAGAGCTGTTTATTATCTGTTGATTTATGAACACTTTGACATTTAATCTCTTCACACTTTCATGGTGACACATTCTATCAGCCATCATCTTCATTCACAGCAGGACTGAATGAAGAGATGTCACAAGCTGCTGTGAGGGACTTTCTATTTTTCTACTATTCTGATGTTTCTGTCAAAGCATAACACTGCTTTTAACACCATTGATATCATTTATATAGTCAACATGTTCAAGTCCAAACTCTACTTCAATCTGCCTTTTCTCATGTTGATACCAGAGTAGGACACACACACACACCACACACACCACACACACACACACACACACACACGCACGCACGCACGCACGCACGCGCACGCACACACACACGCACGCACGCACACACGCACGCACGCACGCGCACGCACACACACACACACACACGCACGCACGCACGCACGCACGCACGCGCACGCACGCACGCACGCGCGCGCACGCACACACACACACGCACGCACGCACGCACGCACGCACACGCACACACACACACACACACACACACGCACGCACACACGCACGCACACACACACACACCGCACGCACACACACCACACACACACACACCGTACGCACACACACACACCACACACACACACACACCTCACCCCCCCACACACACACACACACCTCACCCCCCCCCACACACACACCTCACCCCCCCACACACACACACACCTCACCCCCCCCCCCCCACACACACACACACACACACCTCACCCCCCACACACACACCCCACGCCCACCCACACACACACACACACACACACCTCACCCCCCTCACACACACACCTCACCCCCCCCACACACACACCTCACCCCCCCCCACACACACACCTCACCCCCCACACACAGACACCTCACCCCCCACACACACACACACCTCACCCCCCCCCCACACACACACCTCACCCCCCACACACAGACAGCTCACCCCCCCCACACACACCTCACCCCCCACACACACACCTCACCCCCCACACAGACACCTCACCCCCCACACACACACCTCACCTCCCCACACACACACACACACCTCACCCCCCCCCACACACACACACACCTCACCCCCCACACACCTCACCCCCCCCACACCTCACCCCCCACACACACACCTCACCCCCCCACACACACACACACACCTCACCCCCCCCCACACACACACACACCTCACCCCCCACACACCTCACGCCCACCCACACACACACACACACACACACACACACACACACACACCTCACCCCACACACACATACCTCACCCCCCACACACACCTCACCCCCCCCCCCCCCCCCCCCACACACACCACAGCCCACAGACTGGCTTACATTACAGCTCAGCCCCCCACACACAGACAGCTCACCCACCACACACACACACACACACCTCACCCCCCACACACACACAGACACCTCACCCCCCACACACACACCTCACCCCCCACACACACACAGACACCTCACCCCCCCACACACACACACCTCACCCCCCACACACACACACCCCACCCCCCACACACACCTCACGCCCACCCACACACACACCTCACCCCACACACACACACCTCACCCCCCACACACACACACCTCACCCCCCCCACACACACACCTCACCCCCCCCCACACACCTCACCCCCCACACACGCACACACCTCACCCCCCACACACACACCTCACCCCCCACACACAGACACCTCACCCCCCACACACACACCTCACCCCCCACACACAGACACCTCACCCCCCACACACACACCTCACCCCCCCCACACACACACACACACACACACCTCACCCCCCCCACACACACACACACCTCACCCCCCACACACAGACAGCTCACCCCCCCACACACACCTCACCCCCCACACACACACCTCACCCCCCACACACAGACACCTCACCCCCCCCCACACACACACCTCACCCCCCCACACAGACACCTCACCCCCCCACACACACCTCACCCCTCCCACACACACACACCTCACCCCCCCACACACACACACCTCACCCCCCACACACACAGCTCAGCCCCCCACACACAGACAGCTCACCCACCCCACACACACACACCTCACCCCCCACACACACACACACAGACACCTCACCCCCCACACACACACACACCTCACCCCCCCACACACAGACACCTCACCCCCCCACACACACACCTCACCCCCCACACACACACAGACACCTCACCCCCCCCACACACACACAGACACCTCACCCCCCCACACACACACAGCTCACCCCCCCCCCCACGCACACACCTCACCCCCCCAGACACACACCTTACGCCAAGTTTCATGCTATTCAGCATAGCACCACCTACTGGCAAACACAGAAAGCGCTTTATCTCGATAACCGTTAGTCTGATCAACTTCAAACTTGGGGAAAGCGCTTAGGGCAGGTGTGGGCAACATGTTTTTCCTGAGGGCCAGACTGGCTTACATCAAGTAAGTGAAGGGCCACACATTGGAGATCATACCTGCCAACACTCATGATTTTCAAGGGAGTCTTCCTATTTTTAACCCTCTCTCCTGTTGTGATTGGTAATTTCTTGTTAATCTCCTGATATAATAGTGATACAAATCCAATGGCTGTAGCAGATGAGATTTATTAACATAATTCTGCCTTTTATTGAGTTTTTGGGGGTCATTTTGTTTTTCTTTGAGTCCGGCCCTGGGGCCCCAGGCCCGCTAGAAATTAAATGTTATAACAGAAGTGGAGTATTGGCCAGAATGACATGAACATTTGGACACTTATTCAGCGGGTATCTTGTATGTTGCGTTCAGGTGCACTGTAAAAAAAAAGAAGAAAAAAAGAAAAAGAAAAGAAATGGAATTCCATCGTGGGCCGTATTTTGTCCATGTGTGGCTTAGGGGGACCTGATAGGGTGCAGTGCTGAATTTCGTGCAATTGGCATAGCGCCACCTACTGGCAACACAAATTTTGTTTATTTCGAGAACCATTCGGCGGATCGACTTCACACTCGGGGAATGCGCTGAGGGGGACCTCACGGATTTCAGTGCCGGATTTCATGCAATTCGGCATAGTGCCACCTACCGATACCTTACACACACACACACACACACACACACACACACACACACACACACACACACACACACACACACACACAGCATAATACCAGCAAACTAGATTTGAATATCAAGTATGTTATATATCCTATAATAAAATTGCCTAGATGGATGGGCGGGCGTGTGGTGTCTGTCAGTCACGATTTGATTTAGTTTTGTGTCACGAAAGTGACATCGCCCGATGAACGTCACGTTCAGTGCCAAAAATATACCCTTAGACCTCAGGGTGTTAATATCCCTATACTATTCCTATAGGGGTTGACAGTGTGCTAATATCCCTATACTATTCCTATAGGGGTTGACAGTGTGTCTGTGACCTGAGGGTGTTAATATCCCTATAATATTCCTATAGGGGTTGACAGTGGTGCTGTCTGGGCTAACTGTATCTGAACACGAGGTTCGAAAGGTTCTGTCCAGGACCAAGGTGGGGAAATCTCCTGTCACATGTCACAATGATTACAGACCCATTGCACTAACATCAGTGTTTATGAAATGTCTGGAGCGTTTAGTGCTGGACTACATTAAATGTCAGATTCCTCCTACTCTTGATCCTTGGCAGTTTGCTTATAGGAAAAACAGATCAGTTGAGGATGCAGTCTCTATAGCTTTGAACTCTGTATATGAACATCTGGATAAAAGTAAAAGGAGTTCACCCACAACAGCCAGATCCTTGTTAACTTTTATTGCTGTATTATTGAGTGCACTTTATTCCTGCACTTTTAAAGTGAGCTGGATGACTCGGGCCTTTATCCACACTTGCACCCCAATTCCAATGTAGTTTCGACTGCAAATGGTAAATAAACTGACTCTGACTCTGACTCTTAAACCCAAACCCGTTCGGAGCCCAAGTGGCTCGTGGGTCGGAGTCCGTTTCAGACTGAAAACATAACTTGTCTGAGATGACAGGTTGAGAGGCGGGTCATAGTAGCATGTTGATGATTTTATTTGACAATTATGGGGACTGGATTGGGCTTTGGCCAATCCTGGTGTGTTCCACCCCCAAATCGAGTGGGATTCAGCATGTTGTGGCGCTCTCCTCGGGAAGAGCCTGGTGACGCGAGGTTTAGTGGCTGAGTGGAGCTTGGCGAGCCGCAGGCAGCCAGCTGCCGGAGCGGAGAGTGCAGCCCGTCGGCCTGGAATCTCCGAGGTGCGACCCCTGACAACCAGGCTCTCAGGCACGCGCCATTAACGCAATTATGGTAAATACAATATTCCTGGAATGCGAGTTTTAACGAGCCAGTTACATTTCTTTGCATTCTTAGGCATAACCGTTTTCTTTATTGTGTATATCAACATACAAATGGTCAAGTTAGTAGTTAGTTTATGGGATAGGAATTCTGCCAGATGACAGGCACTAGGTGCCATTTTCTCCTTCATTTAGAAGAGAAATTTATCCTGAAATGAAGATTTGATTGACAGCTGCCATGTCGTGATATGATTGGATGAAATGGGGTAGAAATGTTATAGTACCATGTGACTTCAGCAAACTTTAGTTTACTGTTATGAGTGAAATCTTGAAAAATGAACTTTTGATGTGAAAAAGTGTGAAAAACTAAATAAATTAGATTTTTGTGATTTTTTTTGGCATACATAGGTGCACTGCATACCCAGGTATTTGAACTAAAAGAAAAGAAAAGTCATTTTTGGGTTCAGCTCGACTTTAAAGCCCCATTCAGCAACTTTTCCAAGTTTTGCTATTGGGAAAACAGCGCCCTCTGGGTGCAATAGTCTGTATCAGTATCGCCATTCAAAGTCAACAAAACACAGCGCCAGAAAGCTCTATGTACATGTGACATCGGGTACTCACCACATGATGAAATAATAATCCATAGTTACGTGAAACATCATTTTCGTATCGAATCCGCACCGAGTTACTTCCTTGTTTTACTGAACACAGCGCTTCCGCTGTACAGCGCATGCGCGGTATGCCGCTCATGCTGTGTACGAGACGCAGGCACAAAATGCTTAGTGCCAGGAGAGGCCTTTGGAGGGCGCTGTGTGACCAATAGAGGCGACATTCTGCCTCTTAGAATACACTGGACCATCTTATATTAAGGTGAAAAAGTTACTGATGGGGTTTTTTAAAGCTCCACTCCTGTCAGTTACTCCTCCCTGTTTCACTTTTATGTTCTATGAAAACGTACATGTGCACGCGCTGTAACAACACACATCACCATTTGTGCCAAAGAGCTTACATTGATAAGAAGCAAAGCCTAACAGTTTGTTCCACTGCAACATAATGACTGGAGGCGCTGTTGTAAAAGAAGCAGAACAGTCCTCGATAGGTCCTCTGACAGATCAGGTCGTTAAGTTTATTATGTCCGAGGAGTCTATTTAATGAGCAACTTTCAAGTGATATAGGACAAAAGCTGGTTATGACAACTATGATGTCACTCAGTGGTGATGGCTAAGTAGGTGGGCCTGAGTAATGTCATCAGTGATGTCACTCAAAATCTTCACAACAGCATGGGCATCAGGAAAGCCCTTTGAGCCTGTTAGTCTAGCAGCAAGTCCTCAAAAAAGGCTTTAGTTTTTGAGATACCCCTACCCGAGGTAGAACAAATGACAACAATGATTTTTCTTATCTTTAGGGTCTCCCATTAATGAAATTGATTGTTGTCAAAAAAAAAATTGGGGGAAAAAATGTTTTTTTGGCTGTTCTTTAAACTACCCCAATCCCTGAAAAAGAGCCAAATTAGGCCAGTCCGAATAGGGGAAAGGTGACAAAAAAGCCAATAACTTGAGAATGCTCACTCTTTTCCTCATCAGATTTGCTGAGGTATGAACCAGGTGGCTGCCCTACATCACCAAATAGTCAGAAAATGATTTACCTAAAAAGATAATGAATTATAGTCCTGTAAATATAGCTTTAGTTTAGGCGGAAATTGTAATTTGTGGTGATAGGAACATGACTCCATCACTTTTCTCTCATTTATCAGAAAAACTGAAATCCCTGAAAAATATACCATTACGGAGTTGTCTAGGGTGCTATTGAACACTGACCAGTAGCTGTATGGAGATATCTGGTACAGTTGTATTGCAAATGAGATTTCTTTAGACATAGGCCTACTATCTCTTCTCTGAAACAGTCAAATTAGGTCACTGGCATAATAGTCTATAAGTTAAGAATGCTCACTCTGATGGTCATCATATTTGGAGAGGGAAATACCAGGTGGCTGAACTACATCACCAAATAGTCAGAATGTGAGTAACCCAATAAAATAAAGATTATCTAAATTACAAACCGCCTGGAGCGGCTGTAGCTCAGGAGGTAGAGCGGGTCGTCCACTAATCGATTTGGATCAAAGAGGTCGGTGGTTCAATTCCCACCTCCTCCAGTCTGCATGTCGAAGTGTCCTTGGTCAAGATACTGAACCCCAAATTGCTCCTGATGGTGTGCCAGCACCCTAACCTGCCGCCATCGGTGCATGAATAGGTGACTGTACTGATTGTAAAGCGCTTTAAATAAAAGCGCAAGCCATTTACCATTACCATAAAACAGAAATAACAAGCTGTAAATATTGGAAGTTTGATTGAAACTGGAACATTAATCCAAGTATAAAAATGGACTGATGTGCACAAACTTGTATGAACTGAGGTTCATAATTGCATCAACAACATATGCAGCCTCTGCAAATTTGCCACCAACAGAGGATGCATTTGCACAACATGTGCAAAGAGCAATGTATCAGACAGCGATATGGTGTCACAGTCACATGCCCAAACCCCTGTTATGGAGTCCTATCGGCAAGGGATGGATTGTCAGAGATGGAGCCATTAAATCAGTCCTATTTAGGAAACCCCCAGCACCTACAGAAGTGAGAGACATTACTTACTTGTATTGCAAAGATCCAAACTGTTGAGAGTGGAAAGTGCCAGTGCCTCTCTGTTGGCCTCCCCTGTACGGAGTTCTGCACCTGCTGTGCAGAATGTCAAAATGTGTCCCCAAACATCTGAGGAACCTGACATTTGACATTCTAGTATCTATATACTTGACCTCTCACTGAAACACATCTTATGTACGCGCAGCAACAATGAAACATCCAAATACTTCGGAAAAAGTTTACAATATGATACACAGAAGAGGATTTTTTTTTACATTGTGATAGCTTAATCTGACAAATGGACAATGATACTAAGGATGCAGTATATTAAACACGATTGTCTCCAGATAGACAGGCTGCCTAAAGACTGAGCAATATTTAGACAGTTTGTTTGCATCAGTCTTTTGCAATCCTTACAATTGCAGTCCATGGAGTATAAGCTTGTGAATGTGCCCCAGACTCGAAAACACTGGCACAATAATCTGGTACGGTCATAATACGTTCAACAAAGGGCTGATACTGTATTTCATATTTGGATATTTGGACTTTGGCTGTGAAACAAGTGTCCATATGCCAGGTCAAATGAGCAGTATTTTGTTTTCTAGTCTGTTCTCCTGTTTTTGTTCATTAAATGAAATGAAGCACTGAGATTTGGGGCTACCATAAAACAAATGTATTATGCTTACTATTATACTTGTATTATTCCATCATGTGAAGACAGGAGATACTACTGATTTATAGTTTGGATTAATGTTCCAGTTTCAATAAAACTTCCAATATTTACACCTTGTATTTCTATGTTTTAGAGGCTTGTAATTTAGATCAACTTTATTTTATTGGGTTCCCCACATTCTGACTATTTGGTGATGTAGTTCAGCCACCTGGTATTTCCCTCTCCAAATATGATGATCATCAGAGTGAGCATTCTTAACTTATAGGCCACAGTACCCATCTGACCTCAAACACTATACCGTCCCAACTCCAACATCCCCTTCATCTCCAAAACTCTTGAGAGGGTGGTTGCCGCCCAAATCCAGTCCCACCTCGACTCAAACATCCTCCACGAACCATTTCAATATGGTTTCCGCCCTAATCACAGCACTGAAACAGCCCTGTTAAAAATAAATAATGACCTCCTCCGTGCAGCTGACTCTGGACTCCTCACCATCCTCATCCTCCTTGACCTCTCCACTGCTTTCAATACCATCTCCCACCCACTACTTGTGGAGCACCTGGCGAACATTGGAATCACTGGTGTTGCACTTTCCTGGTTTGCATCCTACCTCCCGACAGACGACAGTTAGTCCAACTAGGGAACCACTCGTCCGGGTGTTCTGCCATTTGACCCAGGGGTCAGTATTGGGTCCACTCCTATTCATCACCTACCTCCTCCCCCTGGGTAAAATCCTCCGACACTATGGTGTCCAGTTTCACTGCTACGCCGATGATACCCAGGTCTATATCTCCACCAAACCCACCACCGCTCTTCCTCCCACCTCCCTCACTGCCTGCCTCCAGGACATCAGGAGCTGGATGAGCAGTAACTTCCTGAAGTTAAATGCCAGTAAAACCGAGGCCCTCCTCATCGGCTCCAAAAACATCCTCTCCAAAGCTCAAAACACCACTGCCCCAAACATCATCATTGACAGCTTCCCTGTTCCCTTCTCCACCCAAGTCAAGAGCCTCCGCGTCATTCTGGACAGCACCCTTTCCTTTGCACCCCACATAAAAACATCACCCGGTCTGCTTTCTTCCACATCCGCAACATCTCCAGACTCCGCCCATCCCTGTCCCAACACAGCACCAAAGTCCTCATCCTGATCCACGTTACATCCCAGATTGATTACTGCAGCTCTCTTCTCTCTGGCCTACCCACCAAATTGCTCAACAGACTCCAAATGCCTGGATCATCACCCGCAGTAAATCATCTGACCACCTCACCCCTGTCCTCATTCAACTCCACTGGCTTCCCATTCACTACCGGATTGACTTCAAAAACCTTCTGCTCACTTACAAAGCCCTACACAACCTAGCACCCACCCATCTCTCTGACCTCCTCCAGGAATACACCCCTTCCCGCTCCCTACGCTCTTCTTCAGCTGGCCTCCTGACTGTCCCGCCTCCCTCGCCTCAGTACCATGGGTGCTAGGGCCTTCAGCTGCTCTGCACCCAGACTCTGGAACTCGTTGCCATCACACATCCAACAGTCTGACTCCATCACCACATTCAAATCCCACCTCAAAACCCACCTGTTCAAATTGGCCTACTACCTTTAATCATATACAGTACTCAATCTGTTATTCGCCTGCCGTGTGTATCTTCTGTCTGTTCTTATATCTACGCTCGTCATATTTTAATGATGCTGGTGTTTGCAATGCTTGTTTTTATGTATGATATTTTAGAATGTCATGTCTCTTTTATGCACTTGGGTGAGCTTGGGTGTTTTGAAAGGTGTCACCAAATAAAATGTATTATTATTAGTATTATGCCACTTAAAGAAATCTCATTGCAATAGAACGATACGAGATATCGCCATACAACTACTGGTCAGTGTTCAATAGCACCCTAGACAATTCAGTAATGGTATATTTTTAGGGTTTTCTTTTTTCTGATAAATGAGAGAAAAGTGATGGAGTCCTATGTTCCTATCACCACAAAGTACAATTTCTGCCTAAACTAAAGCTATGTTTACAGGACTATAATTCATTATCTTTTTAGGTAAATCATTTTCTGACTATTTGGTGATGTAGGGCAGCCACCTGGTTCATACCTCAGCAAATCTGACGAGGAAAAGAGTGAGCATTCCCAAGTTATAGGCTTTTATGCCACTTATTCCCCATTCAGAATAACATACAATAATTTGACTGTTTCAGTGAAGAGGTAGTAGGCCTATGTCTAAAGAAATCTCATTTGCAATAGAACTGTACCAGATATCTCCATACAACTACTGGTCAGTGTTCAATAGCACCCTAGACAATTCAGTAATGGTATATTTTTCAGGGATTTCAGTTTTTCTGATAAATGAGAGAAAAGTGATGTCCTATGTTCCTATCACCACAAAGTACAATTTCCGCCTAAACTAAAGCTATATTTACAGGACTATAATTCATTATCTTTTTAGGTAAATCATTTTTTGACTATTTGGTGATGTACGGCAGCCACCTGGTTCATACCTCAGCAAATCTGATGAGGAAAAGAGTGAGCATTCTCAAGTTATTGGCTTTTTTGTCACCTTTCCCCTATTCGGACTGGCCTAATTTGGCTATTTTTCAGGGATTGGGGTAGTTCTAAAGAACAGCCAAAAAAACATCTTTTCCCCCAATTTTTTTTTTGACAACAATCAATTTCATTAATGGGAGACCCTAAAGATGAGAAAAATCATTGTTGTCATTTGTTCTACCTCGGGTAGGGGTATCTCAAAATCTGAGGGCCCATTCTGCTAGACTATGTATGATATGACACATTTGGTTCGGCTTCTCCTTATATTTACGCATCTACTTCTTCCTTTATTCTTTCACAAGCAAAAGACCAGGCAAGGCCTGACAACAGCAGGGCCATTTGCAACTATCTTTTATCAGATATTGGCAAACACTGCTTTGTTTCGTGTACTGTATCTGGTTTATATGCACAGTCCTATGGTTAGTTAGGGAAGCTGGCTCTATTGAAATCTTCAAAACTACACTCAAAACCCATTTATTTTCCCAATCATATGGTTGTGTTTGATGGTGTCATTCTCTGGAAACATTTACTAGCTGTTGAGTATATATAATCCTGAATTGCTGAGCGGGCTGTCTCAAGCCAGCAATATCAGTATAAACTTAGACCTAATTTAATAATGGCATCAGTCGACCCAGTAGCTTAGTAGCTATATGTAAACGCACATTATTACTGTAATGCATTCATGTGAAATTGACAAACTGACCGAAATAAATTATTTACTTACTTACTAGATAGAAAATCTAATAGCTGGTGAATAAACTTAGTCCTGAACTGCTGAGCGGGCTATCTCAAGCCAGCAGTATCAGTCTAAATTTAGACCTAGACTACCTAGACCTGAATTAGCAGTATAGTATTAGTGATCCTAGTAGTATGGACAGAATATCTAATATCCGCTGAATAAACTTAGTCCTGAACTGCTGAGCGGGATGTCTCAAGCCAGCAGTATCAGTATAAATCTAGACTTGATTTTGTAGTATAGTATCAGTTGTCCCAGCAGTATAGGCAGGAAATTATTAGCTGCCAAACTTAGTTCCACCTCTGCGCAGATTCCTTCGTACTGGCTCTCCCCTCTTCTCTCTCTCCTCCTCAGGTGTCCTTCACTGGCCTGACTTACACCCCCGCCCGCCCGTCGACCGCCACCTCAGCCCTCGATCTGATCGCCATCGTCCTGGCCACCTGTCGTCACTCTGGCCCATCTACCCACTACTCCTTCACCCCCCCACCTTCCCCGGCCTCATCATCACCACCGACCCCTATCCTCCCCTCATCTCATCTCGGTTGATGCCACCAATGCGGACTCATGGATCCCTCAGATCACCCTCGTGGAACTCCTGATCATTTTCCCCCTTTTCAGCTAGCTAATTAGCTAGTATTCCCTGAACTTACTAACACTTAAAGACTCAATTTTCTATTTCTTTTTGGAATCTACCTTTTTACACTTTCAACTTTCTTCCCTGATCTTAGGATCATTTAAAGACTACATTTTCATATTGCTTTTGTTGGACTCCTATTTACATTTTCAATTTTCTGTTCTTTTGTAAATTTTATTTCTATAATGTGAAACTCTGTAAATGGTTAGCCCGGCATCTTCTCAGCCTGTCCCGGAGGGGGGTCCCCAGAGGGGGTCCATAGTTGGGCCCCTACAGTACATCAGCCCTCACAAGGTTCCTCCTCAGCCAACAAGTCACTGAGGCAATCCATGTGGTGCGCACTGGGGGTGAGGGGGGCGCTGTATCCCGGCCTGGCCTTCTCTCACACGCCTTATGTGTGTGGGGGCGGGGGCCGGGGTGGGGGGCATCGGTGCTCTCCATCACTGGTAGAGGGATGCCGGTAGGTTAGAATAGCTTAGGTTAGGCGATAGATTAGCTACAGCCTAACTGTAGGCTGTATACCTGTTATAATGTTCAGGCTAAATCAGACTAGAGCAGAATAGGACAGGGCAGACTAGGCTGTAGATTAGCTAGATTCCCTGTGTTCTAGTTAGTTCTGGTTAATGGCTAGAGTAGTCAGATTGTCTGATTTGCTCCCCCCTTTTCGTGCTCTCTCCTTTCTCACACTCTAAAGCATGGCACTCATTCTACTCTAAAGCATGGCATCCCCTCCTTTCCCTGTTCTCTCCTCATACTCTCTCATACTCCCCCTGCTCTCCCTCCCCACCTCCTCCCTTTCCTGAACTATCCTCCCCCACTATTCTAAAGCATGGCACCCATTCTATTGTATACCATGGCACCCATTATCTTTCCCCCTTGCTCCTTCCACACCTCTCCTTCCCTGCTCTCTCCTCCCCCACATTTCCCATTCCCTCCCCACCTCTCCCTTTCCCTGCTCTCTCCTCCCGCACATCCCCCGCTCCCCCTCCCTCCTCCCCTCTTCTGCTCTCTCGTCTTTCTCCCTTCCCCACCTCCTCCCCTTCGCTGCTCTCTCCTCCCCTTCCCTGCTCTCTCCTCCCCCACATTTCCCATTCATGTGGGAAATTGACCTCATCACTTTCCTGCTCTCTCCTCTCACATTCCCCCTGCTCTCCCTCCCCTGCACACTCCCCACCTCCTCCCTCTCCTGATCTCTCCTCCCCCACTATTCTAAAGCATAGCACCCATTCTACCCTAAAGCATGGCACCCTTTCTATTCAATATTTCTATATTTTCTATATTTCTCTATCATATGATTGTTCAATGTGTTTTCCTTACTACTGTAATTGCTACTGTTGTGTCAGCTAGAATTAGCTAGACATATTTTCTGTGAAGTCCTCTGAGACATGCTTGTGAATTAGGGCTATACAAATAAACTTGACTTGACTATGGTCTCATGCAGTCACAGTAACGTATGTGCTATACTAGTTGACTGTTGTCTTTGCAGTGTGTTCAAGTGCACATTTTTGGCCGTGACACAGGAGATGTGAGGTGATGCAACAGTCGGCATTCTTTGTCTTTTTAAGTTTTGGTGGTGTGTTGCAGCCTTAAGATATCCGCTGGAGAAAATAAAATCCATGCACAGATTTACCTCCTATAGGTCCACAAATTTCACATATATTATTAAGCTCCGCCAGCACCACACAGCTTCCGGCTCGCTGGTTGCTCGCCAGCGCATCCCAGTGGGGCGGTGCTTATAGTAAAAATCTTGTCTAAAAGTATTAATATTGAACATGTCACGTGTCTAATTTGCACTATTCAACACTGCATTTTCTCAGTGTCTCAGAAACACACTCGGCAAGTTTGAAGTCGATCGGACGAACGGCTCTCGAGATGTGTGATAAACAGAGAACATACAGACAGACGGTCGTGCATTTATTAAGGAGATAAACACTTACACTTCCTCAGGCCTGGTTTCAACCACTGGACTCCACCATGGTCCACACTGTGGGGCAAACAAAGTCAGACCAGAGTATTCTATTTGAGGACAGAAACAAAACCTTCCCTATGAAGGGTTTTCCATATAATAGGGACCGTTCGTTATTTATGGAAGGGGTCACTGGAGGAAATAGGGGAGGGTGATGCTTTTTAAATATATACCTGAGAGAGTCCAGTCTCCAGTGTGGATCCTCCAGTCCAGCAGAGATCAGCTCCACTCCTGGGCCTCCTGGATGATTGTAGCTCAGGTCCAGCTCTCTCAGATGGGAGGGGTTGGAGCTCAGAGCTGAGGCCAGAGAAGCACAGCCTTCCTCTGTAAGCAGACAGCCTGACAAACTGCGCACGCACACACACACACACACACACACACACACACACACACACACACACACACACACACACACACACAAATTAATCCATGTCAGATTTGATTAGTAGCCTACTGTGAAATTAGTTGTGCTAATGCCGTCAAATTCTAGCAAAACGGTTACTGCCTCATACAGTTGGCTGGTCAGCTCTGTGGTTATGTGCTGCAGTTTGAGAGTTCTCTACTCACTGTCTGACAGAATATTAGAAGTTCTTTCTACTTTTTCAGGTTTCAACAACTGAGGCAGCACAGAGAGGAAAGCATGAAATGCCCTCATGGAAAGTCATTCACAGGGGCTATGAAGGGCTAAATGTTGGTATCACACCTGGTTTAAAAAATACATGGACAGAGAAAATCACCCACAGGTGTTTGTCTGCTGATAGTAATCTGTATGTAAAGCAGGAGGTAAATGACAGCAATCTGTATGTAAAGCAGGAGGTAAACGGTCATCTGTTGATCAGGTTAAAGCACAATAACAATGCTGGCAGTTGTTGGGGAATGTTTGATTGGTGTGCTATGGGCTAAAGCCGGGATACTCAACTTGCTTTGCCCGGGGGCCACTTTTTGAACCACCAACCAGAATGTTAACAAGCATTATACCATGGTCTGGGTGAATACTCGATTCTGATTGGCTGCAAGGTGTCCATTAATTTGTGATATTGTACAGTGATAATGTACACCTAGCTAAATGCTCTGTTCACGTTCATATCAATGCGCGAGGATTACGACCACGACAGAGCCGTTTGAGCTCTATACCACCGTTAACGCTTAATATGGCACTTTTATAAGTTTAGAAAAAACATTAGTCGGTCAAAGTTAGCTTGACTCTAGAATTGTGCCAGGTGCAGCAGGCACTAAGCGGCCATTTTATCCAATGATAGCCTAATCTTGAGCAGCCGAGGGGACTATTTTGTCTCGCCAGTTCTCAACTCATATTCAAGGTTATGAAAACTAGATTTTGATTGCAAAATGCATGGAAATATAAATGAATGGTCTTGTTTTGTTTCTTTGGCAAGTGACCATGGTATAAGCGGGTTAATGCACTTCAAGGTGTCCATTATCAGAAATTATTGGACTTCGCGGCTTCGCCTCAGACGGATTACGCCTCCATGTCGTCCAATAATTTCTGATAATGGACACCTCGTCGTGCATTAACCCTTACATAATCAGAGTGAGAATGCAAACCCAATATCCAGTGTATTGGAGGTACTGTACAGCAAAAGGTAGAAATTCAGTTTCTTCAATTCAGTTCAGTTCTCAAATGTGTTCAGAGTAAACCCTCTTCCCAAACAAATCAATAAAGGATCTCTCTCCAAAAGAAAATTAACCTACTTCTCCTGTGTGCACAAAGCCGACCTGTTTGGTTACATTTATATCATATAAATTAAGTAGGCTACATATAGTAAGTGCCTGGGTGGCAAGCAGGCTGCAATACTTGACAATTTAGCTGGAGCTCAGTCAAACTTTATTTAACAGAAGGGATGAGGAACCGCTGCGTGGGTCCTTAGTAAAATCACTGAAACAGGTGCTCTTTGGTGAGGGTGGAGAGAAGCATGAGAAAAAGTTCAAGTTGGATCCTTGTAAAAGTAAAAAAATGGAGTAGAGTACAGGAAAAACTTGAAAAATCCAAGGCCACTCTGTTTCAGGTAGAACAGTTAAAAAGCCTTTATTGTGGCATGGCTAAATCTTACACAATTAAAAAGACCAACGCGTTCAGCTACAGAGAGCCTTCATCAGGGTAGAGGCCCAACACAGAAATGCATGGCATTTCATGGCAACAGAAGTCATCCTCAAATCTGCCAGAGGAGGGGATAGACTCAAACATCTCCTCCAAAGAGAAACCTTTTGGATTGTAACCCTAAAAGCAAATGATGATATTGATTTCTCTCCATTTCTCTGAGTCAGACATTGTTTTTTGTTATTGAGATATTTTGCTCAGTTAAATTTATTTGGTTCCTCATCCTGTAGCTTCCTGGGAGGTCTCTATGGCCTCAAATTTGTAGGCTGCACAATTGTTGCTGGTATTGTATTTAGTTCCTCCTGTCAGGTTGGAGTGTTATTCCTCCAATTCCCTTGCCCTGAGCCTGACCCGGGGGATATGTGAAGTGTACCCTTTCAGACATGAGGCATGTTGCTTTCATACATGTGGAGCATGTAAAGTAGGGTGTAAAGTAGAGAGGGGGCGGGGGTAGAGGGGAATTTGGACATGACCACACAATGGGGAGTTGTGAAAACTGACCACACAGCTGTACTTCACTGTCTGTTTTCGATTGTTATTAAACAGTCTAATTTTAATATCGATGCCTCACATCTTACCTCTAATAGTAGACGAGACCAACGCAGAGTAGTCTCGCTTGAACACCGAGTGAATCACCCAGTGTTGTCTTGATGATTAGTCTGTCTGCGGCCGGGGCAGATCAGGAAGTGAAATGAAATGGTTTGCGGCAGCCACTTCGGCCATAACCACAAAATAACAAAATAACTTCCAAACAAACTGTTAGAATATAACGAGAGATGTTCGCGAGAGTAGCAAGCCCCTGGATGTAGCGAGCATGGCGTGTTCCTTGTTTATGGTCTGTTGCTAGGCAGAGCGAAACGGTTGAAGGCAGGCAGCTGCCGTAAAATGTTTCATTTCACTTCCTGGTCTATCCGGCCCGCCGGAAGACAGACACAGACATCAAGAGAGCAATCTCCGATTCACAAGGCTTTGGTCTCAGCTACTATTATAGGTAAGATGTGATGCATCAATATTACATTCAGACTGTTTAATAACAATTGAAAATCTTGCTCGTAGCTGCTTTAAGTGAATCGCATTGACATTCAACAAACTATCATGACATGCAGAGTCTGAAAACAAGTTGCTAAAAATAGATAATGGGCGATAACTGCTAACGTTCACGGCATATAATCGTTTGCGCATAACGTTAGTAATTAATTAAACAACCCTACAACTCACGCCCAGATGCATCGATTTCCTCGAGTCTCAAGCGCTAAAAATAAAACAGGTCTTTGCTATGTTCAGTCCTAAAATGCGTCAACCCTACTAGAATTATACAGAATACAGGAAGCTAGACGTTTTTACCTTCAAAATAAAATCAATGTTGTATTGCTTAGTAACAAGAAATCAGAACGGTCGACTCACTACGGGTTAAAATTGACTTTTCGAAGGGAGCAGATATTCTTCAAGTTTATCTCTGTTCTGTATCTTTCGGATAACACACACAAAAAAGCATTACACGTGCATTTACTTCATTTAATTGCCATTATTGCGAAGGTTATGCCCTGAAGTTTCCATTTATACTGCCACTTGACGCTACTTGGAATTTGCGGTTCTGCACGTGAATCTTCACAAACGCTGTGTAAACATTAAATCAAAGGCATGAACGCAACCAGATCCAGATACCCTACCTAGCAATGTCCAATACTGGGAAGCAGGACGACCCTCGCGTCCAAAAATGCTAATTAAATGTGTGTGCTGTGCGATGCTATGCAGAAATGAAATAAGATCAAAGCCATGAGCATTTCAATCCAGCAACATGTAGCCTGTTGGCTGACACACACGAAGCAGGTTCAAGCTTCATTTGGAAAAACTGAAACGGCATGATGTTTTTTTTGCTCGCTCATTCACATACAGTATAATAATAATCTGCCACGCTGGCTTTCTGTCTCCCTCCCTCTCCTCATGCACTCACTGAGCTGGCTACTTCACGGAGCTCTTGGGGGGGCGAATCTGTCCCTGATACAAGGGCTCGAGGTTGTCTTACCTCCGGATAGTAGGAGGGTCACGGGAGCTAGCATAGCTCACCAAAATGTGTTCATACATACATACACCGCCATCCGGATGCCCTCTAGATACTGTAACTCCCGAATTCCAAGGCATGTCTGAAAGCGGCTTATGGTATCGCCGTTCAGTCACCCAAAATACAAATTCTAACAGCGCCAGAAACACTCACATGTACATGTTGTGACTTGTGTACTCACCATGCGATGAAATATAAACAGTGTTGGGTGTGCTACTGTAATTACTTACTTTTTCAATAACAAAGTAATATAAGGCGTTACAATTTCCAAAACAGTAATTATATTACAGTTACTAATCCAAGAAAGGCTGCATTACTGCGTTAGATCATTGCCCGCCAGAATGCAGTGTTTTCTATGTAAAAAGAGAAGAAAAGAAAAAGTAATCCTCACAATCTCAGGTAGACCTGTCACGCAAACGCGCACACATACGTCAGAGCGTGGTTGTGCACAACACGGGATGCCGGCTACTTCACAGGCAGGAATTATTTCCTGTGCCTCTCTGTGGTAGAGCTGTGCATCTTCACTGATCTCACGATTCGATTATACAAGTCTACGATTCGATTCGATTCGATTATACGATGCATCTCGATGCATCTCCGATGCATCTCGATGCATCTTAAATCGATGCATCACTTTTTCCGCAATACATGATTTATTTTTTCTCACTTTCTTTTTTCTCACTGTGTGGCTACTTTTAAAATAAAAGTGCATTTGGAATTGCATTGTATTATGATCCATAATTAAAATAAACAACTGCATGTACTTACATTCTATTTTATTTGATTATATATATATATATATATATATATATATATTTTTTAACACATTGACTGCCAGCCGTTTTTTTTTTTGCTGTAGGTAGCTTCTGCCAAGCCGTTTTTTGAGGATTCTGGCTCATTTTACAAGAGCCGAGGATTCTTTTCTGCTTGGAGTTTGTGAACACAAAGTTCACAAAAGTACTAATAGAATGTGTGCTTTCTCTGTCTAAAAGAGTTAGTTTGTAGAGTTAGTAGTTATGTAGATATTAGCCGTTGAGTACAGCATGGTTTTAGCGTCTGAGAGTGAAAGCTGAGATAATCGCAGTTTTGTGAAATTCAATCAAACAGGCAGAACAGTCACTTTAACCATTTAATTTTGGCATCAGTGAGAGATCAGACATCCAAACAATATAGTTCTGAACGCCCTCTCCTTCAACTCCTCCCTCCGTGGGCGTGTCTAGTGGCTTTCAGCCTGCGTTTGTCACAAGCGAGTGCTCTGCTGCTGCTGCTGCGAGTTTGAGCAGCCTCCCTCCCTGGCAGCGAGTTTGAGCAGCCTCCCTCCCTGGCAGCGAGTGTGGATAGGGCTCACTCGTCTCTTGGGTTTGAGAGCCCCGATGAAGCCCCGTGCGACTCTAGGCTTTATGCTGCCCACCCAGTCCATTTCTGGAACCCCCCACCGCAGCAGCGCGAAAGCGTCCCCGCCTACAGTATGAGAATGAGGCTCGTTCGTTTCTGACTGTAAAATCGCCAAGCCATTTCCTTGAGAATGGAGGAAGCAGCCGCGGGAGGCGGCTGCTTTTGGTTGACTTTCTCTCTGTCAGGAGAGGACCGTCGCCACCTAGCTGGTCGGTAAAATAGATTATACACATTCAATACTTCCAATATCTCCATAGGAGACGCGGGGGGCATTGATCCACGTAGCACCGTCAAAAATTTTATTTTTATTTTTTGACGACTCAACTCGTCGTTGGCAGTGAACGGTTGGATTCTGTTTGACGACTCAACTCCTTGTTGGCAGTGAACGTGTTAATAATCGATTTTTGATATTTGTTAATCGATTCAGAATCGTCCTATTAAGCATCGCGATGCATCTCTGAATCGATTATTTTCGGCAGCTCTACTCTGTGGTGCATCTGAGTGGGATCAGGGACCCGACCCGAGACCCGTACGGGTCCGGGTCCATATTTATTATGATCAATTAGGGTCCGGGTCGGGTCCGATTCTATCACTATCTATTCTATCGTTATGTGTAATACCCGAGTAGACCTGTGAAGACCTCTATAAAGGATTGAACATGTTGAATCTGACCAAACATCTCCAAACAATGACAGCCAGCAATGGGGCACCAAACAAACATCTGTGTTTGTGTTTGTTGGAGAAGGTTTATTGGTGTACCATGGGCTTAAGGGATACTGACCTGAGACTCTCCAGTCTACAGTTTGGACTCTCCAGTCCAGCAGAGAGCAGCTTCACACCTGGATCTTCCAAGTCGTTGTTACTCAGGTCCAGCTCTCGCAGACTAGAGGACTGGGAGCTGAGAACTGAGGCCAGAGCTTCACAGCTTCTCTTTGACAGCTTACAGCCACTCAACCTGGGGAAGAATTAGCCATGAACAAGAAATTTGAAAATAGTTTTTTCTGTATATTGCATTTCATATTGAAGACATCAAGTTATGCATGCACCTACAGAGATTTATTGGAGGCTTTGACCAGCGGCAGCAGCCCCAGGAGAGCCTCCTCTGAAGCAGAGTATTTCTTCAGGTCAAACACATCGAGCTCTTTTTCTGATGACAGTAAGATGAAGACCAGAGCTGACCACTGAGCAGGGGAGAGTCTGGCTGTGGAGAGACTTCTTGAACTCACGTGCTGTTGGATCTCCTCCACTAGAGAATGGTCATTCAGCTCATTCAGACAGTGGAACAGATTGATGCTTTTCTCTGAAGAGGGATTCACCTTGATCTTCTTCTGGATGTACTGGACCGTTTTCTGATTGGTCTCCAAACTACTTCCTGTCTGTGTCAGCAGGCCTCTTAGGAGAGTCTGATTGGTCTCTAGTGAAAGACCCAGGAGGAAGCGGAGGAACAAGTCCAGGTGTCCATTTGGACTCTGTAAGGCCTTGTCCACAGCACTCTGGTA
The DNA here is from genome assembly GCF_964638095.1 of Poromitra crassiceps. NCBI lineage: Eukaryota > Metazoa > Chordata > Actinopteri > Beryciformes > Melamphaidae > Poromitra > Poromitra crassiceps. Next base: position 8,843,388 of record NC_139637.1, read on the forward strand.
GAGGTGTGTTAGTTTAGATTTGTCTCTTGATAGTGTTGACCAGCAGGATGTTGATTGACTTTCTGACAGTAGATTGACACCAGTGTTGATGAAGGACAGAAAGACATAAACTGCAGCCAGAAACTCCTGAATGCTCAGATGGACAAAGCAGAACACAGTGTCCTCGTTCAGCCCACGCTCCTCTTTAAAGATCTGTGTGAACACTCCTGAGTACACTGAGGCTGCTCTGATATCAATGTCACACTTTCTCAGGTCAGCTTCATAGAATATTAGGTTGCCTCTCTCTAGCTCCTCATAAGCCAGTTTTCCCAGAGAGAGAATCATCTTGCTGCTCTCTGTATTCCAGATTGGATCTGTTTCAGCACTCCCATGATACTTGACATCCGCCTGTTTGGACTGAACCAGCAGGAAGTGGATGTACATCTCAGTCAGGGTCTTGGGCATGTCTCTTCCCTCTCTGGTTTTCAACACAAGCTCCAGAACTGTAGCAGTGATCCAACAAAACACTGGTATGTGGCACATGATGTGGAGGGTTCGTGAAGTCTTGATGTGGGAAATGATTCTGCTGGCCTGCTCCTTATCTATGAATCTCTTCCTGAAGTACTCATCCTTCTGTGAGTCAGTGAAGCCTCTCACCTCTGTCACCATGTCAATGCACTCAGGAGGGATCTGCTTGGCTGCTGCCGGTCGTGTGGTCATCCAGAGGCGAGCAGCGGGAAGCAGTTTCCCCTTGATAAGGTTTGTCAGCAGCACGTCCACCGAGGTTGACTCTGTAACATCAGTCACAATCCTGTTGTTCTGGAAGTCCAGAGGAAGTCGACACTCATCCACACCGTCAAAGATGAACACAACTTGGAACTTGTCAAATCTGAAGATTCCTTTGGTCTCAGGAAAGAAGTGATGAAGAAGTTCCACCAAACTGTACTTTTTCTCTTTCAGCAGATTCAGCTCTCGGAAAGTGAATGGAAATGTGAACTGTATATCCTGGTTGGCTTTGTCTTCAGCCCAGTCCAGAGTGAACTTCTGTGTTAAGACTGTTTTCCCAATGCCAGCCACTCCCTTTGTCATCAATGTTCTGGTTGGTTCATCTCTTCCAGGTAAGGGTTTAAAGATGTCTTCACTTTTGATTATTGTTTCCGGTCTCACTGGTTTCCTGGATGCTGCTTCAATCTGTCTCACCTCATGTTCATCATTGACATCTCCACTCCCTCCCTCTGTGAGGTAATGCTCTGTGTAGGTCTGATTCAGAAGTGTTGGGTTTCCTGCTTTAGCAATCCCCTCAAACAGACACTGGAACTTCTCCTTCAGACTGGATTTGTGATTACGTTGGCACACTCCAGCAAGAGTTTCTGAAAGGACAAATTACATCAATCAGTGGATGTTGCTGTAAATATGAGAAGTGTAAATATTAATGTGAATGTATACTTTTCCTAACCACATGGCATCTATTCTGCTCATCACTGGTGGACAAACAGGTCCTGACTGTGTGTGCTACCCAATGTGAAATGCATCTGTGGTGGCATTTGTTCTTAAATAATACTGTGTTCAGCATTATACACCCACATGAATAAATCAATGATTTTAGCTGATGATTCATGAGGATTGTGAATATTATTTTGCAATCTGGAATTGAATCAATCTTTCTTGAGAAATGTCTATATTTAACTAATCATATATCTCCCATTTTCCCACCACTTCCTCCCTCCATCATGTTAAAGCTGTTAAAGCCTCTTACTCCTGTGCAGAGAGTCAGCCAGCTCCTCCTGCTTCATTCTCCTCAGGAAGAGCAGTGTGATGTTTAGAAAAGCCTCCTCCTCCTCCCTCGGACACTCTAAGCATTCTGGGTAATCTGGACTCAGAACCAGCTGGACTCTCTTCAGCTCCTTCTTCACAAAAGTGACAATGTTCTGCTCAAGCAGCTGCAACAGAATAACATTTGAATTAAACATTCTGAAAAATAATAATACTACTGTAATAACATCAGATCCACTGGTCTAAAGAGTGCAGCTTGAAGACCTCATCAACCAACAATCTTTATTTTACCAGGCAAGAAGTTAGTTCAGAACAAATTCTTATCTACAATAATGACCAGGAAGTAGGCAAAAGACCTCCTGATGGAACAGGGTTTGGAGAGAAATAGTCTCAACGCCAGACCCATGAGAGTTGTTACGCTGATACACTACGTTACTGCATGCTGCAGATCTCTGTCTGCGTCTGGGACACTCCCCTCAGCCAGCTGGGGACGGAAGTGAACCGTTCACTTGGCCAGTGATTGGCCAGTGGTGGATTCAGTCTCCACCACTCAGTAACGACTTTGCAATCTGCGATCAGACGACACGGGAGTAGTGTCCTCTAGAGAGAGAGTGGCGTCAGCGGAGGACCAAAATGTGAGACTCATTAGCCAATGAACAGCCAGGAATGGGTCTCGCGCTACTTTTGCATGCTAAAATAAAGCTGATAATGTACAATTTGATTCAAGGGGGGAAAAACCCTTTCAGAGTACAACACAAACTGTCTATTTTGCTGCAACTCGGCAGTGCTGCTTAATCCAGGACCTTAATTCCTGGAACTCTTGAGAGTAAAAAACTGGTCCATTGGAGTGAATGGAGATGTCGGGACTCTTCTATCTAAATGGCTCTGCACGGGAGGCGCAGCCCATTTTTCGAACCGCTCTCTCATTGGTCCTAACTCCTATGACCTGTCACTCATTCACCAGCAGTGGCTGTGAAGTGGCACAGACTAATTTGTGTAGTATGCGGAGCGCAGCGATTCAACGTAATATTTGAGTCTTGGGAGAGACAGAAGAAGAAGTCTAGAGGAGAAACAACAACAACAGACTGTTATAAGACCAGAGTAGTTGTTTTGTAATTCAGTAGCTGCAGTAAAATGTGTTGTACATTTACACACCATAAATATGGAGTCTAGGTCTGTTTGAAGCTCCTGGACAGACTGACCACTGGGAACCTCTGACCTCTCCTGGTGGACTCTGGAGAACACATGAAGTATTAGGTCATATAATGTCACACACGCACGCGCACACACACACACAGATACATGTGCACACACACACACACACACACACACACACACACACACAGACACAGACACAGACACACACACACACACACACACACACACACACACACACACACACACACACACACACACACACACAGTGAAATCCACTGTAAATTAGGGATGCACGATATGGAGCCGATACGATAACCGATAAATATCTGCTTCTCCTGGCCGATAACGGATACAATAACCGATAATTATTTCACATCTTTGTATTTAAAGAAATAAGTTCTTAACCTGTATTTTATGCACACCTGGGGTGACAAAAGACAGATGTGTTGAGCAAAGATGGATGATTTAAAAGACTATTCCATAGCTCTGACCTAACCAAATCTAACTGACATCACTACTGTGAACACAAAACAAAGAGCACTTCTGATATAATATTAGGGATGCACGATATATCGGCAATCATATTGGTATCGGCCGATGTTAGTCATTTTTTAACATATCGATATCGGTCCGATGTTGCTTTGTTAATAGCGGTTATCGGTATCAGCAAAATCCTTCACATTGAGATGAAATAATGCAGTAAATCTATGATTTATGGGCTTTTACAAATGTTTTTGAAATAAAGAAATGTATAACTTTTTCAAATTCAGTGTTTACATGTGTTTTTCAGTATGTACAAAATTTTATTATCATAGAAATGTGTTTTTATACAGATCATATCGACATCGGTAAATATCGGTTATCGGCCATAACAGCAATCTTAATATCGGTTATCGGCATCAGCCAAAATTTTCATATCGGTGCATCCCTCTATAATATATATGATTGTTTTAGTAAAGTATCACTCAATTAAACAATACAAAAAATAAAGGCTTTTATTGAACTGAACCGCTTAGTCTGCAGATAAAACACAATGACAAAAGGCAGGCTAGTAATTTAGACTTTTATTGTCATGTTACTGATCTGTTTGAATTTTGCATTGGGACCAGTTCTATTGAAGTGAATGGGGAAGACATGGAAAGATGAAAGATGAAAGAAAAGACACTATGTGATGTTGACAGATTTCTTTTATGTAATGTGTGTGTTTGTTTTCCTTATTATTGGTCTCCAAACAGATGATGGTTCTGTCCAGTTCTGCATATAGCTCAACTCAAAAGTCCCTATTTGGTTTATAGTGGGACTCCTGGTTAGCTTAATAATGTTAGTGGATTGGATTTTGGAGTTCATACTCCCAGAGCTGGAGTAAACCATATAGAATCATCTTTACCTGAAATGAAACGTCCAGGGATTGTGTGTTTAAGTGCTTTGAATACGGGGATGTTTGATCAGTCTGAGTGCCTGAGAGCAGGCCACGCCAGTTGAGCTAGTGTTCGCTAGCCACAGCAGCTAACATGAACACTAATCAAATGCATCCTCGTCAGGTTTGGTTTAACGTAACTTAGAACACGGCTCTCTTGAATACTCGATTCTGATTGGTCAATCAACAAGATTCACCGGTCATTATTTCTCGACAACCGACCGCTGCTCTGCCACACCTGGATTAATCAGTTGATAAGAGCCTTTTGTCTACTACTAATTAGGCCAACCAGTTGCAGCTGTGGTGTCTTGTGTGCCAATTATGAATGAAACCGCTTTGTCGTTGAAAACGCTATTAACACGTTCACTGCCAATGACGAGTTGACTCGTCAAAAAAAAAAAAAAAAAAAAATTGACGGTGGGACGTGGATCAACGCCCCCCACGTCTCCTATAAAAATATTGGAGCCACCGAACGTGTACAACCCATTCCACCGACCCACTAAGTGGCGACAGTGCTCTCCAGACTAGAAAAAGCCGAGCCAAAACTGCAGGGGAACGCGCGAGGAAACCATTCTCATACTGTAAAATGGATTGGCGAAAACGCTTTCGCTTTCGCGCATTATCGCGCTGGGAGCTGGCGGTGGGGGATTGCAAATTTGCATAATAGATTATGCGTGCAACACACTTTGAAACACCGCAGAAAGCCCACAATCGCACGCAGCTTCATTGCAGCTGAGCTCACAACCGAAACGACTCATGCAGACTCGCCCAAAGAGCAGCCGCCAGCAGCCAGGCAGCACAGACAGGCAGAGCCTCGCTTGTGACAAACGCTGCAAAGCCACCAGAGACACACCCACGGAGGGAGGAGTTTGAAGGAGAGGGGGGTTTCCTGCTGCTATGGAGGAAATTACTGTTCAAAACTATTGTTTAGATGTCTGACGTCTTACGCCAAAAATAAATGGTTAAAGTGACTGTTCTATCGAATTTCACTAAAAGCCATTTATCTCAAAATAAATTTTCAGACGCTGAAACCATGCTGTATTCTACTGCTAATGCCTACATAACTACTAACTCTACAAACTAACTCTTTTAGACAGAGAAAGCACACATTCTATTAGTTCTTTTGAGATCATTTGTGTTCACAAAATCTTAGCAGAAAAGAATCCTCGGCTCTTGAAAGATGAGCCAGAATCCTCAAAAAAAAACCTTGGCAGAACCTACCTACAGTATTGAAAAAACGGCTGGCAGTGAATGTGTTAAAAAATCTATTTGAATAATTATTTTTGTCAGATTATTGAATGATTTAGTTGTAGGCCGTGTTCTAAGCGGGATAATGGATAGTGAGCCGGTGATTACTGGAAATAATGACCTTCAGGTGAATGATTAAGCCCTCCGCTACGCGTCGGGCTCAATATCACCTGTCGGTCATTATTTCGCCAGTAATCACCGGCTCACTATCCATTATCCCTTACGTAATGGCCACTCTGAGACTGCTCATACACATGAGGTTACTAACTCTGTCCTCAGCAGCAGCAGCAGCAGCAGTACACAGGATGTACTGCCTCAACCCACCACGAACACAGAGCCACATGATACTCCTAACAGCAGTCCCACTCCTTTGAAACCCTCTACCAAGTTTAGAGGTAAATCCTACTTTATACCTCCCAAGTACAGAAACCCATCTCTGGACATTTATTGTAGACTGGTTGAGAGGGATGTGTCTACTATCTTTAGTAAAAGAAAGGAGTACAAAGTGAGGAATAATCTATCTAAGGAACAACTGGATGAACTTAAGGCTATAAGGGATGATAAAACATTGGTGGTTCAGAGTGCAGATAAGGGGGGTGCTATCGTGGTCCTCAACCGTGACTCATATGACAGGGAAATCCAACAACTCAACAACTCTAAGTTTTACAGAAAGTTGGATCACAACCCCATTTCTGTCTTTAAGACACAGGTTCACAGTCTACTCAACCAGCTCCTTGAAAATAAACTTATCACGAAACCTGAACACGCATTTATGAAAGTTGAGTATCCAATCACACCTGTATTTTACACCCTTCCTAAAATTCATAAATCATTTGTGGACACACCCCCTGGACGCCCCATAATTGCTGCTATGGGTTCCGTCACTGAAAGAATCTCGGCCTTTGTGGATAATTCTCTTCAGCCCTTAGTGACAGCCCTCCCTTCATACACAAGGGAGGAGGACACCCGTAGCACCCAGTGCATCTTGGATCTCATTGAGTGTGTACAGTGTGCTCACATCTAATTATTGTTTATATGGTGCTGATTTCTTTCTTCAGGTGTCAGGAGTGGCCATGGGGTCCAAGTAGCCGCGACACGCAACTCTAAATGGATTCTCCTTTAGAGTTGCGCACGGCTTGCCCTTCTCCGTGGAAGTCAGACCCAAAGCAAGCTCGGCTGGCTTCAAACATGCACGAATCACAAAGACAAAAGTACTCACACGTAGCCACGGGTGTCTTCCCTCACTCCGGTCTGGCAACGATGTTTGTTACCTTTCAGTTTACGAGTACTATGCTTATTTGTGTAGCCGGAAACGGTATCTTTTGCTTTTCAGAGACTCTTCTTCTGGGGGCGTGGCGCTGCTGTGCAGTTGAAACGCGGCCACGCCCCCAGAAGAAGAGTGGAGAAATACATATTCACAGACTTAAAATGACTTTATTTAATAAAGTCAGTGGTGTGACTGAGTGTGAGAGGAATTCAATCAATAGACAATAACATTGGTGTGTTTAAAATGAGATATTCCACTAAATATGGCTAAAACAGATTCAAACATGCAAAAAAGGCAAATTTTTCTTCGCAGCCGGCGGCGTGGGCCCCCCTAAAAGCTTCGCCCCCTCTGGGCTGAGAGGGTCACTCCGCCCCTGAGAAGCGCCACTCTTAAGACCATACCATTTCCAAGGTATGATGGCATTTTGTCCTGATCTTGTTTTCCTTATGTACTTTAACACGTTCAGTGCCAGCGACGCCATATGGCGTCATTAGAAATTTACCGTACAGTGCCAGCGACGCCAAATGGCGTCATAACTCCAAATTGTTTTTTTGACGGGGGGGTGTCGATCTAAGCTTCTTACGTCGCCTCTAACAATATTGTAGCTATTGGAGGTCGATAACCTATTTTACAAACCCATTAGGTGGCGACAGCACTCTCCTGATCAGAGAAAAAGGAGCCAAACACACAGAAATAGTCACTGGGGAAAATGAGGAAATCGCATCGCATCCGTCCGTATGCATCGACGTGCCTCCATAAACGAGCACAACGCCAGCTGTGCCCCCAGCAGCAGCATCCGCTGTCACAACTGAGCACCTCCATGTACGCTGCAACAGCACATTCACATAATCAACCTTATTATTCCGAACTGGAAGCATGCCAGCCCGTGACAAACACACGCGGAACCAAAAAGCTGAATGTCGCGCACCATTCACTGTGTGTGCGCAGCAAACTCAGCAGAGACTGAGAGCCACCAGACACATAAGACACACCCAGGAGGCGTGTGCAGTTGAGGGGGGGGGGGGGGGGGAGCACGCAGAGCAGCATACACTTCACCCAGACAGACCCAGACATCAGAAAATTAGCTTCAGAGTCAGTGATGTGCTTGAAATGTTTAATTTCACAAAAGGCTCATTATCTCAGCTCGTAGAAAAAAAGGGATGTTTTTGCTTCAATCAAGCTATCTTCTCCGGCTCATAACTAAAGAACGGAAAATGGGATCAATAAACTTTTTTTTGCAGGTGATAGAAGAGAGTCTCATCGTTATTTGTGCGTGTTCAGTGTTTACATAGTAATTATTAAAAAAATTATATGACTGTTTTAAAATGCATTGCGGCCTATGTGGCACAGCAAGCAACCTTTTGCCCAAGGGCCGTGGCACTCAAAGTGTTAAGGGCTCCATCTTCCCGACGGCGGTAATTTTGCGTTAGCGCCCGTTTTGCGCTGGAATAGCGCTGTGCAAAGCCCTAATTGTGGGCGTGTCAGCTCGCTGCGCTTCACGTCATCTCCGCGCACATCTCCGTATAGGCGGGTTTATGCCCAAAAGTATTGTGGAGGTGTGGTAATGCCTGTGGCATGTGGTCTCCTACCTAAAGTAATCTAATGTTACACCACAGACCTGTATGGTCCGGAATTATGTAGCCTAATAAAACCATGACAAAGGAATTCTCATTTTTAAATCAAGGTGTGTTTTTTCTGGAATGTAGGCTATAGTTGAAACTCAACGTGGCATTCCGAGGAGAGAAGAGTGTGTGCAGGCGCGAGGAGAGTGACATCCATGCCGTGAGTAAATGTATCCAAGCAAGGACTTCCTGCACTGCACGGAGATGTAGAGACTGTCTGCGCTCAGGCGTACGTCTGCATTTGCGCTAAGACCAGCTATTTCCTGGCGTTAAAATTGAGAGCACCCAAGGCGATTTCTTATTTCTTATAGGTGTTATTGTAAGTCGCTTTGGATAAAAGCGTCTTCCAAATGACGTAATGTAATGTAATGTAATGTAATGCAATTTTTTTCTAACACCAACACCAACATTTTCTGTAACGCCTATTTTGGAACGGGCAACTCCCAAACCTCTCTTTGCGCTCGGCACATACCGACGGTATCTTCCCCACAGCGCTAAATGACACTTGCGCGAGACACATGATAGGGTAGAGGGCCACCGACACGCCCGGGCCACGCCTACACCTGTGTCATCACAGCGCAAAACTGGACGGTGGAGGCAGACGATAGCTTAAGACGCTGGGAAGATAGCAATAAGAGGCGCGCAAACGCAGCACAAACGATAGCGCCGTACAACGATAGGGCCCTAAGGGTCTGATCTATATGTATTTTTACCCTGTATATATATACTTGATGGTTATGTTAACATATTTGTCTACTGTGTGTCTGTTGTTGTGCATCTGTGGCTTTTATGTAACTTTTATGTATCTTTTCTGGATCACATGACGGGTGTATTTAAACATGGCGTCTTTGTAACAATCTTTATGTCTGAGGAAGAGCAGTAGCTCGAAACATCAATGTTGGATGGCTAAATAAAAAGGTAATTGGAGCTCCAGTGATTCACTTTGTACTGTTTTTTGGTTCCTGCACCTGCTTTACGTTTTTTGGAAGTGCGCGACTGCCTCCAATACTTTTTGGTTTAACGTAATGCCAGCTCAGATGCTTCCCCTCAATAGTGCAATAGTGATGTTATTAGGGCTGTCGCGTTAATCGCCTGCCGCTATTTTGTCCCTTCGTCGCACCCGTACTTGTAGTCAAGCTGGTCGCAGCCGTTTCCTGTCTCCTGCCTGTGCAGGCATGGAGGATAAAGACAGCAATATGCTTCTAAATGGCTCATTTTACTTTAAAAAACTCCCAAATGGCACAGTGGACAAGTCAACAGTACGGAATTAAAATATCACCGAAATACATTGAGTTTGAGCTATCACCTAAAAGCTAAGCATACCGGAGCAGCTAGCGGCCAGCTAGCACCCAGCTAGCTAGCGCGAGACTCATCACTCATTCCTTCTTCAGAGTCTCGGATGCGCGGGTCCTCTAACCACTGGGAGGTCGGCTCCAATGGCTTCACGCGATAAACACGTTATCAATACACAGTTTCCAATACCGAGCCATTATTCACATGGAAGTGCCAAAGTTTTTAGCTCAGACACACCCTTCTTTGGCTGTGTCATTTTGGGTTTTGACTGCTCCACAGCGCCGCCGCCGGAAGTATCGGTTCTGGAGCGTGTACTACACTGTTTACAATTGTGCATTTATTTTCTATTCAATATATATTTTGTAGACATTGTTACCTCCTGTCTACATTGCACTTCTATTTAATTGAAAATAAATCTAAAATTCAAGATCACAAAGTACATTTATTTGCATTCATTTGATTCCCAATCACGACACACTGGTAAGAATTATTAATATCTAATTAAAAATGCTTTGAAATGCAAAATAATGGCATTTTAAACATGCGATACAAAGATGTGATTAATCGCGATTTATTTATTTATTTATTTATTTATTTATTTCAGGGACAGTGCAACATTAATGAACATTTGCATGTAAATGTGCCGGATTATAGCCTTAGCTAATTTCCATCCGTAGTCCCTCGACAGGTGAGGTAGAAAAAGTTTAAAAGAAGAAATAGAAAAATTAGTGCATACATAGGGCATACATACACATACAACAATGTAAGTGACACATACATACACATAGGGTAAAGAGGAGAGGAGACATACATATACACGAAGGAGGCATTCAACTTTGCAATTCAAGTGGGCACACACAGACCTTCAATTCCGGTATGCAACACAAATGAAACAAAAACAAGAAACATTAGGGACATTGACCAAGGTGGACATAGGACTTTCAAGGACATACAAAAACAACACATGAAACAGAAGGGTTTAAATGTGGTCGCAGTTTTGATTTGATCTGAGCCATGACTTTAACAGCCCCTTAAAGGTGTGAAAACTGCTACTTTCTCTGACTGACATTGGTAGGCTATTCCATAGTTTGCTACCCCTATAGGACAAAACATTTTGTCCGATAGAGGACCGTCTCAGAGGTAGTTCACAGTCGCCTCTCGACGAGCTTCGCGTGATGTTCTGGGTAGCTCTCCGTTTGATAAAGCATTCTAAAGGAGATGGTGCTAGCCCATGAAGAATTTTATAAATCATACAAGCAATTTTAAATTTTTTATAATTGTCAAAGCTGAGGAGCTTGTACTTTAGAAGTATATTGCAATGATGGTAAGATATAGGTTTCTTATCTAAAATTTTCAGGGCCTTTTTATATAGAGACTCGATGGACTTCAAGGTGGTTACTCCTGTGAAGGACCAGCTCGTGAGGCAGTAGTCTATATGTGCAAAAATCATTGAATGAAGAAAGGTTAGAGCCGCACTGTCAGTCAGAGATGCTCTAATCTGCCTAAAATTGCAGAGATTGAATTTTAGAGTGTTCGATACCTTTTTTATATGACTCTTGAAAGAGAGTGTGGAGTCCAAAGTGAGCCCTAGATACTTAAACTCATCCACAGTTTCTATCTCCACCCCTCCCACAAGGATGTTAAGATGTGGGTTTAAGATGGGTTTTTTCGAGAAAACCATAGCCACTGTTTTCTTGGTGTTTAATGCAAGATAAGATTTTTCGAGCCAGACCTGAATTTGAGTCATGGCTACAGAGAGGGTGTTTGAGGCTTCTTCCATAGTTTTGGATGGAGTGAAGATTACTGCGTCATCTGCGTACATTAAGGTGTTCATACTAGGGCATACATCTGGTAAATCATTAATATAAAGTGAAAATAATATAGGTGCAAAAATGGAACCCTGAGGCAGTCCTGTAGTACATTCTATATAGGGAGATTTAACACCCTTTACCATTACACACTGTTTTCTATCTGAGAGATAGGATTTCATCCACAAGATGGCTGTCGTGGAGAAGTTAAAGTGGGAAAGTTTAGCTAGAAGGGCTTCATGGTTAACAGTATCGAATGCTCTTCTGAGGTCTAGAAATACACAAGACACAAAATTATATTTGTCTAAAAAGCACTTTGTCTTTTCCAAAAAAAGTAAGGTGGCAGACTCTGTTGAGTGATGAGAGCGAAAACCAAATTGCATAGGATGCAGGGGCTTGTGACTATTATTTAAATGATTAATTAATTGATTAGTTATACATTTTTCTATTACTTTGGAAAATATGGGTAGTATACTAATGGGTCTATCATTTTTGGGGTTCGTTTTATGGCCAGATTTGTGTATGGGGCTTACTATGGCTAGCTTCCAAGCTGCCGGAAAGACAGAATTCCTTAATAGACAAATTGATCAAATGCGTGATAGGGCAAATCAGGTTATCTCCATATATTTTCAAAAAGCTACAGTCGAGACCATAGTCGTCTCTAGCTTTAGAGTTATTCAAGTTGCCAATAATTTTGGCTGTTTCAGCTTCAGTGATTTCTTTAAAGGAAAAAATAGGATGTGTATCATTTATCGGACAATAGGAGTCTTGAGTAGAGGGGGGGAAAAGCTGGGCTATCTCCTGAATAGACTCTACGAAGAAGGAGTTCATCTCTGTCGCAACGGTGACAGGGTTGTCAACCAGTTGACCGTTTACAATTAATTCAAGGTCATTTGTGTTCTTTTTATTTATTCTACCAGTTAGTTTATTTATATTTTGCCAGACTTTCTTCCCATTTCCTCTAGCATTTGAGATCAGAGTCATAAAGAAGTTGGCTTTCAGCTTCCGCATTGTTTGTGTAACCTTGTTTCTCATTGAGGTGAAATTTTGCCTGTCTATTATTAATCCAGTTTGTAAAGATTTTTTCAGGAGTAGATCCCTGGCCTTCATTAGTTTTAGGCAGTCACTATTGATCCATGGCAGATTTTCTTTCCTTCTTCTCTGGCTCCCTCTAATGGAGAAGGTATCAATAATTTCCTTGACTTTTGCTATGAGGTATTTTGCATTGATATTTACATCATCACAAGACAATAGATCAGCCCAGGATAATTCTTTTAGGGCAGATTCAACATGTTGATGTTGACTCTTAGGGATTATGCTAAAGCTTGTTTTTTTTTTCGTTTTATCTATGGGTGAATTTACGGGGCATTTTTTGTTTCTATAGTTTTCTATAAAAAAAAATTATATTATGGTCTGAGAGACTGGTCAAGAAGTTTAACGTTTTATGAATTCTGTCTGGTTTATTTGTAAATAGAAGGTCAATTCTGGTTCTGGTCAGGTTTGTGATTCTAGTCGGCTGTTCTATAAGTTGGGTAAAGTTGTGATAGTCAGTGATTTTTTTTAGGTTTTTTCTATTATTTTTTTCATCCCAGTTTACGTTCAGGTCGCCTAATAAAATTAATTCCTTTTTGTGGTCACACATATTGAGCATAGCTTTAAGGTCGTCATAGAAGTTTGCTTTTGCAGAGGGTTTTCTGTAAATACAAATGACTGTAAAAGTCATTTCTGCAGATAGTGAGATATTTACCCCAATGCATTCAATGTTAGTAGCATTAGGCCATTCAATCTGGCTACATTTCAGGTGATCTTTAACATATAGGAGGACACCTCCTCCTCTCCCCTCATCCCTATCTTTTCTAAAAACATTAAAGCCAGGCATTGTTATGGCGGCTTCCGGAGAAGACCGGGATAGCCACGTTTCAGATAAACCTAGGATATCGATGTTGGAATCATTTAACTATAGTTAATCGCAAGATTAATCGCGATTAAGAAAATTAATCGTTTGACAGCCCGAGTTGTTATCATCTGAAACTGTGGAACAGCCACACTGCTGGCAGCCATGTTTGGCTCTAGTGCGCCTGGCACCAGGTGCAGCTGTGACGTCACGAGCTCATGCAAAATGGCCATATTGGAGGATAATGTATCGGTCCGTTAAATATCGTACATTCCTACTGTAAATGCTGCTATGATTATTGGATGTGATGTTTTGAGAGAAGAAACTAAATCAACAGAGTATCATGACTTCTTTCCTCTGTTCAGTAGCTTTGCAAAGCTTTACCTTTGCTCAGTAGACTGCTGTCCATCTTTGAAACTCATAGGATGATTCATAGAAAAGTCACTCTTCATGGACACACAGCTGGGTACAGGGGAGTCTGCTCTCTTCTGCTGGATCCTGCTAAGGATTGATCAAACAGGGTGGTGGCAGTGAACATGTTAGAGAAGCAGGGTTTTGACCAGTAGGTTGCCGGTTTGAATCCCAGTACCAACTTTCAAAGTCAGAGTGAATGATTCTTTCTCCACCCTGTGCAACTACCACCACTCGACCTTGAGCAAAGATCTCAACCCCCAGACGGATCTGGTAGCTGCTCAGTGACCACCAGGGGGCTAGCTCAGGGTTTGACCAAGGGGCAAGCCCACCACCTTTCCCCTGAAGATGCGGAAGTCTTTGTTTAAGCTGTAATTCCTCGAATGGCCACTTGAGGCAGGACTCAGAAGTCCCGTCGTTCCTGTTAAAATGCCCCAACAGTAATTAAACATCTTTACAGCGTGGACCGAAACACGGTTTTGGTCTATAGAGCTAATTTCACCTTTTCATAACAACTGTAGGGGGGTCAATTTTTGCATAACTCAGCCGTTTACATTTAATAAAGGTTTAAGGTTATGCATAATTAAGGGTGTGGCCCGGTTGAGTGACAGGCGGCCATACTGCCACTGGATAGTGCTTTATGGTTAGTTGTTGTCTGAGCTCTGGTCGTGTTTGTGGTGTTGCAGTCTTTTTGTTCATTTGATCCTGCAGCTGTAGCCTTGTCTCCTGCAAACAAAACCTATCTGACACATTTTAATCTCATCTGTTTTGGAGTCTGGTCCGTCTGGTTATGCCAGCGAGCTAATCCAGCTCACGAAGCAGAGACGCAGACCGTACTGACCGGCTGCACTCCTGTGTTAGTTAGCGATAATAACAATACGACGTCCAGTCGGATATTTTCAAAATAAAACGATTCTGCACAAGTATGAAGCACACAGAAACTACAGTATAAAGACAAAGCTGTTGTGAAATGTCTATTTTATCCTCTTTTTTATTTTCTTATGTCATCCTCATCATCATTTTATGTGAAGCACTTTGAACTGCATCTGTGTATGAAATGTGCTATACAAATAAACTTGACTTGACTTGACTATGTCTGTTCAGTAGAATCAAATAATAAACTTGTCTGTTTTCAGTTCTTACCTTTGCTCAGTAGGCTGCTGTCCATCTTTGATATCAGGAGGATGATCCATAGACCGGTCACTCTTCATGGACACACAGCTGGGTACAGGGGAGTCTGCTTTCTTCTGCTGGATCCTGCTAAGGATTGATAAAACAGGGTGGTGGCAGTGAACATGTTAGAGAAGCAGGGTTTTGACCAGTAGGTTGCCGGTTTGAATCCCAGTAACAACTTTGAAAGTCAACTTTGAATATGTAACTCTTTCTCCACCCTGTGAAACTACCAACAATTAGACCTTGAGCAAAGATCTCAACCCCCAGACTGTTCTGGTAGCTGCTCAGTGACCAACAGCAGAAGGCTGTTGTTGTACTGAGGAGCTCTGGTATGAATATATGTAGCTATGGATGTGAGGCAGAGCAATGCTGCAAAAGAAAATATGTTCAGCAAAACCCTTCTGGAATCTGGATAGTTAATTGTAATAAAAGAAGAAATTAAATCAACAGAGTATCATGACTTCTTTCCTCTGTTCAGTAGAATCAAATATACTCATCTGCTTTCCGTTCTTACCTTTGCTCAGTAGACTGCTGTCCATGTTTGAAGTGAAGAGGAGGATCCATAGACCAGTCACTCTTCATGGATACACAGCTGGGTACAGGGGAGGCTGCTCTCTCCTGCTGAACTGGCCTTCAACACAACAGAGACAGACAGAGCTTTGACTCTGGATAATGAAGGGTTAATGATGTCACTGCTGAGCTGTAATGATGTCACTGCTGAGATGTAATGTCACTGCTGAGCTGTAATGATGTCACTGCTGAGCTGTATTTTTTTCTCGATTTTTTATCCCATTTTTATCCCCCATTAGTGCTAACGTAATTTCTTTATCCTGGTTGCTACTCCACCCTCTGCCGATCTGGGGAGAGCCGAAACTGGCTCCATGCTTCCTCCGAGACATGGGCAGTTAGCCAGCCGCTTCTTTTCACCTGACAGAGGAAGCTTCACCGGTAGGACATAGCACGTGGGAGGTTCACGCTATTCCAACAGGTTCCCCTCCCTCTGAACAGGTGCCCTTAACTCATTGAGTGCCAGCCACTTTTGGAGAACGGACGCTCCCAGTGCCAGAGTTTCAGAGCGTTTTCAGTGATTTCTCGAGGCCCACAGAATATTGTGTGATATTACTATGTAAACACCGAACACGCACAAAGAACGATGAGACTCTCTTCTATCATCTGCAAAAAAAAGTTTATTGATACCATTTTCCGTTCTTTAGTTATGAGCCGGAGAAGATAGGTTGTTTTGAGCAAAAAGACACGTTTCAATTTAGAATCTGAGATATTCAGCCTTTTGTGAAAGGAAGCATTTCAAGCACATCATTGACTCTGAAGCTAATATTTTCTAATGTGACACCTCAAAAATAATTTCCTTCAATAAAAGAGTGAAAACAAAGGAATTTTGTTTGGCCAAATAATATTTTTTAGCTGCAACCAGCAGCACTGGCCCCTGCGTGCGCAGACCCTACACCTTCTTGCTGGTCTTGATTTACTGCTGGTGGGCATCAGATAGCCTATTCTAGCTTGTTTGCCTGTCTCTGTGCATCAGCCTGCTGCTGCCTGGGTCTGTGTCAATGGTTGTATGCTGTAGTGCCCTGCGTGCCCCACCCCCCTCCTCCTCCTCCTCCTCCTCCGAGTGGAGTCCGAGTGGGAGTGTCTCTCTGGGGCTCTGCTGCGAGTGCGTTTGCTCTGCACTGAAAAGTCCGCTGCACCCCGCTTTTTCACAGCCTGTCGCCCGCTCCCAGCTGAGAATAATGTAACTTTTCAGAAAGAGGCTGGTGTCGGCAACTAAATCATATGGAGGGGCTATCGCAGCGGACACGGATGGGGCTCAATTGTGGCTGCAGATGACTGCTGTTCACAGGCACAGCTAACGTTATGCTTCACGCATATCGATGCGATTTCCGTTTCCCCATTACTTCTTCTCTCTTTTTTCCTCGCCTTTCTCTAATCTGGAAAGCACTGTCGCCACCTAATGGGTCCCTAAAATAGCTTTTACACATTCAACAGCCACCATACTTTCACAGGAGATGGATCTGGCTTTGATGCATGTCCCACCGTCAAAAAACGCAATTGACGAACATACTCGTCCTTGGCACTCTACGTTACTAAACCAATTGACGAACATACTCGTCCATGGCACTCAATGAGTTAACGACCAGAGGAGGAACCACATTAGCAACCAGGATATTGCATGTTTTTGTGAAGGGGGTTCCTATATGAGGGAAACCCAGCAAACTCCACACAGAAGGGCCCTTTTGACGACCCCACCCGGGCGGTGGGCACTCGAGGACATGCGGACGGGCACACATTCCTTCAGCGTTCACATCGTCCCAGGTGGGAATCAAACCCACGACCTTCGAGCTGTGAGGCGATAGCGCTTACCACTACACCACCGTACCTCCCACATCTGGATAGTTAATTGTAATAAAAGAAGAAACTAAATCAACAGAGTATCATGACTTATTTCCTCTGTTCAGTAGAATCAAATAAACTCATCTGCTTTCCGTTCTTACCTTTGCTCAGTAGACTGCTGTCCATGTTTGAAGTGATGAGGAGGATCCATAGACCAGTCACTCTTCATGGACACACAGCTGGGTACAGGGGAGTCTGCTCTCTCCTGCTGGACTGGCCTTCAACACAACAGAAACAGACAGAGCTTTGACTCTGGATAATGAAGGGTTAATGATGTCACTGCTGAGCTGTATTGATGTCACTGCTGAGCTGTAATGATGTCACTGCTGTCACTGCTGAGATGTAATGATGTCAGTGCTGAGCTGTAATGATGTCACTGCTGCGCTGTAATGATGTCACTGCTGAGCTGTAATGATGTCACTGCTGAGTTGTAATGATGTCACTGCTAAGCTGTAATGATGTCACTGCTGAGCTGTAATGATGTCACTGCTGAGCTGTAATGATGTCACTGCTGTGCTGTAATGATGTCACTGCTGTGCTGTAATGATGTCACTGCTTAGCTGTGAGATAGAGAACAGTTATGTCATCTTACCTCTTAGCTTTGGTCCGGCTGTCATGTTCCTCAGACAGAGAGAGCCCCTCCTCTCTCTCCTCACACTGACTCATAGTGGAGCCAACAACACCTTAACACAAACACACCAACATGCTGTTAGCTGCACTCAGTCATTACTACAAGCTGTTATTACAGGATACATTTACAAAAACATACACAGCTAACTTCAGCTAGCTAATTTCATTGGTAAAATAGCTGTTGAATTCAACATATTGCTATAATCAGAGCGAAATATAAACAATATAAACACATATTGCATAATTGCACCTCAAATTAGGTCAAAAAACACTTTGATGATGTCAACTCGGACAGACTGGAGATCTGAAATGATACCCGAATTTCTGACATGTAATTCCGACCTCGACAAGCGTTCAAATCATTTTTTACAGGTCAAAACTAATTTTTCCAGTGTTCCAAGTTGTCTTGAATGCGGTATTAGACTCGGGGGATTGGCAGCCATCTTGGATTTGAGGTCAAACTTGACTTCCCTCCACATCTGAAAATAAACCTTATGGTAGGATATTCACTCACTACGTGAGAAATGTCATGCTTTTCTCAAAAAGTGCACAACTGTTATGAGCACATTTGAACATTAGACCCATGGGATCAGCGGCCATCTTGGATTTGAGGTGAAATCTTACTTCCCTTCCCTCCACATCTGAAAATAAGCATTATGGTATTCAATAACTATGTGAGAAATGTCATGCTTCTCTAAAAACAAAACAGTGCAAAATTATTGTGGTTATCCACTGTCCTATTTTTATTTACCTTCAACTACCAACCAACTCTTTTTTGTGGCAATTTCATCTCCATATTTGCAACAGTCAAATGTTTAGCTGAGCATCGATTACATCTCAGCCTGTCCCGGAGGAGGGTCCCCAGTTGGGCTCTATGTTTGGCCTCTAAGCTGCATCGGCCCTCACAAGGTTCCTCCTCTCCTTTAAGGTGAGGCAATCCAGGGGCTATAAGGTTTTCTTATGGCCGTGGGGTTGTGGGGTTGTTGGGTTGTGGGGGTACTTCTCTGCCTGGGCTCCACTTCTCATATGTTTGTGGGAGGGGGGGTGGGGACTGGGGTAGTCGGTGCCGGGGTAGCTCAGAGTGGTTTAGGTTAGCAAAGAGACTAGACAGATCAAATTTGTATGTGAGGGAGAAAAGATTAGACCAATTAAGGTCAGGCACAAGTTAGGGCAGCTAAGTGTAGGTGGAGCCTGGGAAATGAGGGTTGACTTGAATGAACAGCTACCGGTAGTCATCCCAGCATATATAGTTAGCACCCGGCTACGTCCGGACTTGTTACTGTGGTCTGAGGTAGAGAAGAGAGTTTATTTTATCGAACTCACAGTCCCGTGGGAAGATCGAGTTGAGGAGGCTTATGAGCGCAAGAAAGCTAGGTATGCTGAAATGGCAGCAGAGGCAGAGCAGCTGCTCCTAGTTCTAGGAAGGTTCCTAGTAGAGGATGGGTCAAATGCAGAGGATGAATTTCCCCAAGGGGATAAATAAAGGATAACTTAACTTTAACTTAACTTAGGTTGGAGGGCTCGAGTGCGCCCTGTAGAGGTGGGCTGCCGTGGTTTTGTGGCAAAGTCCGTTATTGCCTTACTAACTGAGTTGGGCATTCGGGGACGGAGCCTGAAACTTGCGGTTAGCAACATGTCTCGGGCAACAGAACGAGCAAGTGAATGGCTGTGGATAAGGAGGAAACATGCTAGCTGGGGAGCTCGCTAAAGTCAGATTTATTGTTTGTTGTTGGTCATGATTAACGGTCCGCATCAACAGGGCAGAATCATTGACAGTGGTGGTGTAGTTAGGGATTGTTTGTTGTTGGTCATGATTGACGGTCCGCATCAACAGGGCTGAATCATTGACAGTGGTGGTGTAGTCAGGAATGTCATACCGAACCGACCTGGATAGCTAGGTTTAGATAGTGAGGTAATATGCAGTTGTGCGGTGGTAGCATGGAGGGGGGTGTTTCCAGGACGCTGGATTACACCGTTAAGCCTTCTTGAGGTGTCGTGGGCCTAACTTAACGAAACGTCGGTGAAGGAAGGTGCCCACTTGAAAACCCCAATGACATGCTTCATACTGCTGTTGGCTAGGGTAGGTAACTGGTGATTTGTGTCTTGTTTATTAGTTTGTTAGCCTGTTTTATTCTGGATTGGGCTTCTAAATGTGTTTTTCCTCGGATTTTGGCACAAGGGATAGTAACATCTTGTCCTGTGTATTAATTAATTAATAGGCTGCAGATTAGCCGTGATCGTATAGTGTTCAGGCTAAGATTAGACTAGATTAGAGGTGGTCAGGACAGGGCAGACTAGGCGGTAGATTAGTTAGATTTCTTCTGTGCTAGTTAGTTCTGGTTAAGGTTAGACTAGTCAGAATGTCTACAGCTGACTGATTGAGTAGCAGCCGTGCCAAAGGACGATAATCCAGTACAATCGTTTGTCGTCTATTCAGTGACATCATAACGCCAGGTAATTATAATATATGATAATATGATAATTGGAGTACCAAATTTTAATTTTGCTTAATATATGACCCATATTGTGATATACATTATGTTTCTAAATTTTAAACTGACCACTGTGAATATTCGTGATACTGATTTCAACCATATCGCCCAGCCCCAGACAGTATACCCTGTCTATTCTGCTCTCTCTCAGCTATGTATTTATCTATGTGTTTGCCAGTGTAGGAATTTAGCCAGGGGCCACACACACACACACACACACACACACACACACACACACACACACAGGGCAAAAATGCCCCCAAGAAATCTCAGATTAATTCCCCTAAAAAACATGATCATGAGGCAAAAATTGCCCCCAATATTTTGACAATTGTATTTTCATTCAATAGATTTAAATCACATCTGTATCACACACTCAGCACCTGCAAGCTGGATGCCAGAAGACAACGATGAAGAACACACACAAACAGCGCTGTTGTTCACACTACACTTTAGCAACTTTATGCATTAATTACTATTTTTAAAGTGCCCCCAAAATGTTGTTAAAGCCCCCAATTTTTAGACCGTGAGGTCATTATATTATATACTATATAATTAAATGACGAGTGAGAATAGATCCTTTTCACGTGGGCCATTTTGTGTGAAAAGGCAGAATAAACACAGGTGCAAGCAAAACACTAATGAGGGTTTCCAAATTCCAATCAAAAGTTTGAAACCCTCATTAGTGTTTTGCTTGCACCTGTGTTTACCCTGCCTTTTCGACACAAAATGGGCCCCGTGAGAAGGGTCTATGAGAGTGCATCTAAAATCTGTCTGACGTCACAGTCTGCAATATCAAAATGGTTTCTGACTGAAGAGCGACATGTGACAAGAAGTTATTCCATTTTACAAGAGATGATATAGCAATTAGGCTAACTGACAGCAAACTCACAGGAGTCCATCAAAAGTCACTTCAGACTGAGCTTGAACCACAATCAACTAGTTTCCTTTGGAAATTTTGTAGCCTTTTGGGGGAATTTGAGCGCGCGCCCATTGTTCTAATTGTGTTCACTGTAATGCTATGATCAGATGTGAGTTTCTTATACATCCACACTGGAAAAACTTTTTTTTTTCTTTTTTCTCAAGAGTAGGATTTATTCTAAAACCAACATTTGTTGTCTATCTTTTAGAGAGAGAGAGAGAGAGAGAAGACAGACTGCTTATTCTCCATTGTCAGTTCTAGGTGTGTTCATTTGATATGACGGTGCGCGCGCGGCGGCCTCATAACTTCGGGGTAAACAAGTCTAGTTTTGAATCTAGAGTTTTTTTTACACGGAGAAAACTCTTTTTAGTCTAAATAAGCAAAAAGGCTAACAGTTTTAACGGTGTTAACAGTCTCATTAAAGAGTCAAGTTAGAGTAAAAGTGTCAGTAAAGTGCTGTTACAATAGCCTACCTACCTTTACCTGGAGAAAATAATCTGCGCCACACCGAACAAGGAAATGATTAGAGAGAGAGAGAGAGAGAGACAGAGAGAGAGAGAGAGAGAGAGAGAGAGAGCAGGATTGAGCCGGATTTTTTGCTCCAGCAGGAATTGCACTTCCGGTTTAGTGATTTTGCCTTCAAAGTTTTTTTTTACCATAAAAATTGAAGTAGAAATTGAACTACCGGTATGTCCAACATAATGAACATGAGAACACTAAGATGAACCTCTAGTTGTGTTATTTCTTGAAATGCTTTCTACAATAGCAAAATGATCAGCGTGACGTCACTTCCCACCCAGAAATGCGGAACCCCACGGCAGTCAATAGTATGAGTTGTGCCAAACAAACATTATCTCAAAAACTATAGGCCTACATCACATCGCTTTGACATTCTGAGTGAGAGCAGAAGTAGCTCAAGAGTTTGATGTAGGCTATAATATATGTCTTGTTAAAGTTGTGAACTGTCGCAGTTTTTAAAATGTAAACAGAGTTGGTCGGCTAGACAAGACATCAGACATCAGCGCTGGAATTGCCAGTTGCCGTGTTTTGCTCTGACGTGGGCCTTGTTCGACCAATCACAGCTGACAGATCGGGTTGTGTTCCTAAAGAGAAGTGACAGCTGTTGTCCAGCAGAGGGCACGCGAGGACAGGACACCCGAGTGTTTACTTCAGGGACGTCATATCAAGATGTGTGGCTCTTGTAAAACGCCCTTAGTGTTTTGTAACAGTTTTGTTGCAGTGAGTAGCGTTACGTGTAAACTACCCTTTAAGTATAAATTCGGAGCGCGAAGTAAGTGCATTTTAATCATTTACATATTTTTACAATGTTGTATTGTATGAGGAATAACTGTGTGCGACACTGACACTCCATGCATGTCTTGTTCTACTTTATGAACCAGTAAACGTGCTGCTCTTGGACATCTAGACGTCTGTTGTTATTATTGTTGCAGGCAGGCAGGCAGGCAGGCAGCAGCCAGTATGTCCGCGGTGCCCACAGTCAGACTGGCCGGTGGTCTGGAGATCTGCCGGGTGCTGAACGGCATGTGGCAGGTGTCCGGGGGGCACGGAGCGGTGGACGAGGCCAGAGCAGGTGACACAACACACAGGACTTTACCCCCGGGCTCCGGGGTCCATATCATATCATCAGGGACATTTGAGACTGAGAGAGGTGTAGTCAAGAGTCAAGACAGAATGACAGGGCCCGGGGAGACAATGTGGAAGTTAAGGAATCACTTTACAGGAACATAGCAGAATGTCTTGTGCTTTTTGGACATATTTATAGCATTATGTTGCTTTTCATATGGTTTAATTCAATGTATATTGATAGTCTCTTTCAGGTGTTGTCACTGGCAGTGTGTAACCAGTGACAACACAGTCCTGAAGGCGGCCATCATGGCCACTTCACATCCAGTGATCCGATGAAGCAACATTACAGCAGGAAGGAAAAGCATTCCACATTGATATTGACATTTTATATCCAGGGCAATGCATTGTGGGAATCCTCTAGGTTCATTCATAGATAGATTTATTTGATGATCTGTTTAAAAAAAAAAGCCATACATTAAATGTACATGCAATTTTAAAAAAAGGCATCAAGGATAACACAAAAGTACATAAAAACTTAATTCCGTTGTGGTCCTTGCTCTTAGACATATTAAATATACAGACATTGCACCACACATACTGTAGTTTCATAATAAAATCTGGCTATCTAGTACTAAAACATTACAGCATAACAAAAGAAGACTAATTAATACAACACGCCATTTCTGCCTATAGTCCCTTACTCATTATGTCTGTTTGTACAGTACCACGGGATACAAGCACACATATTTGAAACTTATAGTTTTCTGTGAAACTAGATGAATCTCCCTGATGTGGTCTCTCTCTCTCTCTCTCTAGTTGAAGCCATGCAGGCCTATGTAGATGCTGGCCTGACCACATTTGACATGGCAGACCATTATGGGCCTGCAGAGGAGATATTTGGACAATTCAACAGCCAGGTACACTAACACACACACACACACACACACACACACACACACACGCACACGCACACGCACACACACACACACACACACACACACACACACACACACACACACACACACACACACACACAGAGACTCTCTCTCTCTCTCATTTGATTTTGCACAAGCTTTAACTGAAAATTTTTATTGTAAAACATATAGTACCATAGTCAATTATACATTCACATTTTAGATATTAAATTGATTGACTTATTGATTGATTGCTTGACGTACCCAGGGAGTCAAGGACATACAGAAATGGCAGAATAAGTTTAAATCTCATATCTACATTACAAATTGAATAGTGCCAATGCTGAATAATTCTCCTACTTGTTGTTATACCCAAATACATCATTTCTATCACTTATATTTCAAGTTGAATTGATTTCTTTACCCGGCATTTGGAATCACTTCTTTATCTCATCGTCATAGTGACTACAAAAATGATAAATGTCTAATGGTGGAAATTCCAGATACGGATCATCACACAAATCAAATAAATTCTTCCTTGGCCCAAGGTCGATCTGTCCACCATTTTTCATGGAAATCTATTCATACATTTTTAGATATCCTGCTGAAATACATGTAAAGGCAAACTAAGGAACAAACAGGGTCAAAACCTTCTTGGTGGATGTCAAAATAAAGTGCAACGGTCAGAAACGAGCCAATGTCATTCAAAGTCTTTCTAATTTGTACTAGTCCTTGTCTGATCCATAGCTGAAGTCCAAATCCTCTGGGAGTCCCACCCCGGCTCTGCAGGGACTGACCAAATGGGTGCCAAGAGCAGGTGGATGGCTTCCGATGGATCGCAAGATGAGCTGGGGAGAAATAGGTTTTAACCCCGTCATGTTTTACAGTGGACATATTTCCATCCACTAGAGAGCAGTGTGTGTCTTTTTAAAGATGACCTCCCTCATCTGGGTCTTATGACTGAAGGAGGCTCTACTCACTACACCACCTTCTTAAATCAAATCATTTCATTTCTCAGAAGCTTCAAAGTGTTTTGTGGACGTCTGACTGAAGGTTTTATTTTGAAAGCTTTAATTGAGCTTGGAGTTTGAACCGTGCAGCAGGCCTTGAAGCGTCCCTCTGTGCTCAGGTGGTGGAGACGGCTGTGCGGCGCTCCATGGCTCGCATGCAGGTGGACAGTCTGGACTGTCTTCAGTTCCACTGGTGGAAGTATGGAGACAAGAGATACCTGGACGTTCTGGGACACCTGTCTGACCTGCAGCAGGAGGGACTCATACGTATGTTTACTGCACTGAACACACACACACACACACACACACACACACACACACACACACACACACACACACACACACACACACTTAAACAAAAGAGAGACAAAAGATAGCTCAACACCTTTCTGACCTCGCTATCTCTATGGACATATTCTGGGATAAACCCTCCCCTGCTCTACTCTGCTCTCCCATTGGAGGCATCGGTTTCAGTGGCAGCCGGATGTCAGAAGCTCTGTCATTGGCTCCGACCATGTCAATCAGAGCGGCTTCTGCTCCCTCCTCCCTGTGTGTTGCTGTAAATAGTGCCCTGCCGCCTCAGGGAAAACAACAACGCTAACTAGCTAGCAAGCTAACGGCAGAAACCTACACGCTAGCTCATTGCTACACGTGGAAAACGGCAAGTTGGATTGTTTGAAACTATTTTCCAAGGGCACTGCCGCTAAGCGCCGCCCATCGCAATCCCACTATGGAGACCTGCGGCGCCAGACTCCTCGGACGGAAGGGAGAGGAGGCTGGCCAGCGAGACTAGTGGCTAAGTGACCTGTTCTATGATCCCAGATCAGTGTTTTTATTGAGACTTTTCCATCTTCCATCTGGTTCCTGTGTCAGGAGAGCTGGCCCTCACCAACTTTGACACTCAGAGACTGGAGGAGATCACCAGCAGAGGCATCCGCATCTCTAGCAACCAGGTACCACTACCTTCAGGCCGTATACCTCTTTTAGACACTATAATATACTAACTACTATAGACTCCATCTCTGTCTGTCTGTCTCTCTCTCTCTCTCATTCTCTCACTAACACACATATGACTGTATGGACCGTGTACATGTCTGTGTCTGTCCTGCAGGTCCAGTACTCATGGCTGTGTCTGTCCTGCAGGTCCAGTACTCATGACTGTGTCTGTCCTGCAGGTCCAGTACTCATGGCTGTGTCTGTCCTGCAGGTCCAGTACTCATGTCTGTGTCTGTCCTGCAGGTCCAGTACTCCCTGATCGACCAGCGACCAGCAGCGAGGATGGAGGAATTCTGTCTGGCAAACAACATCCAGCTCCTGACCTACGGCACTCTGGGTTAGATACACTCTGGGTTAGATACACTCTGGGTTAGATACTCTGGGTTAGATACTCTGGGTTAGATACTCTGGGTTAGATACTCTGGGTTAGATACACTCTGGGTTAGATACTCTGGGTTAGATACTCTGGGTTAGATACTCTGGGTTAGATACTCTCTGGGTTAGATACTCTCTGGGTTAGATACACTCTGGGTTAGATACTCTGGGTTAGATACTCTGGGTTAGATAACACTCTGGGTTAGATACTCTCTGGGTTAGATACTCTCTGGGTTAGATACACTCTGGGTTAGATAACACTCTGGGTTAGATACACTCTGGGTTAGATACTCTGGGTTAGATACACTCTGGGTTAGATACACTCTGGGTTAGATACACTCTGGGTTAGATAACACTCTGGGTTAGATACACTCTGGGTTAGATACTCTGGGTTAGATACTCTGGGTTAGACACACTCTGGGTTAGATACACTCTGGGTTAGATACTCTGGGTTAGACACACTCTGGGTTAGATACACTCTGGGTTAGATACTTAAGCAATATATCACGAGAGCAAGTGTGTTGTGGTGAATATATCAGTTGTTATCCCACGAGGCCGCAGGCCGAGTGGGATAACAACTGAGCAGGGGGATATATTCCACAACACACGCTGCTCGAGTGCTATATTGCTTTTATAAAAGGGTTCCAAGTATAATAATATAATAATAATAACACTATAAGTCCGACTGGCATGGTATTCTGAGAGTCAGTTGAAACACTACTGTAAGGCGGGACCTCTAGCAAGAAGATAGACGTGCGGGTGATTTGATTGGATCGTTCTGGAGACTGAAGTTGACATTGGCCAATCCTGGCGCTTGGCTGAGAGCTTTCTGGAAACCCAGGCAGCTCGAGCGCAGCGTTGCATTCTCAGGGCTTGCCCGACACCAACTAACGTTACGGGGTTAAATGCGGGGTTAAATGCGGAGTTAACAGCCTTTCTTTTGCAAAGAAGACATTAGCCCGCATCTATTCTTGTACAAAACATCATTTTCTGCGAAGTATTAGTAAAGTTATAAGCGAAGATCGATTCACAAGGATCTGACAGCTGTCTCCGCCATTTTTTTTTTTCTACGTTGTCATTTGAGGTAAGCCTTATTATTACTCTCTTAGTAAGAGAGTTGCCATGGCAACCAATAACCCATGGCCATGGGTTATTGAACTCGGTTACTGGAATTATACAATGGCTGTGAACCAATCAGATTGCTTGATTTGAGAGAGCCATTTTATAATCTGGGTTAGATACTCTGGGTTAGATAACACTCTGGGT
Organism: Poromitra crassiceps; assembly: GCF_964638095.1. Lineage (NCBI taxonomy): Eukaryota > Metazoa > Chordata > Actinopteri > Beryciformes > Melamphaidae > Poromitra > Poromitra crassiceps. Next base: position 8,871,032 of record NC_139637.1, read on the forward strand.
TAGATACTCTGGGTTAGATACTCTGGGTTAGATACTCTGGGTTAGATACTCTGGGTTAGATACTCTGGGTTAGATACTCTGGGTTAGATACACTCTGGGTTAGATACACTCTGGGTTAGATACACTCTGGGTTAGATAACACTCTGGGTTAGATAACACTCTGGGTTAGATACACTCTGGGTTAGATACTCTGGGTTAGATACTCTGGGTTAGATACTCTGGGTTAGACACACTCTGGGTTAGATACTCTGGGTTAGATACTCTGGGTTAGATACTCTGGGTTAGATAACACTCTGGGTTAGATACTCTGGGTTAGATACTCTGGGTTAGATACTCTGGGTTAGATAACACTCTGGGTTAGATAACACTCTGGGTTAGATAACACTCTGGGTTAGATACTCTGGGTTAGATACACTCTGGGTTAGATACTCTGGGTTAGATACTCTGGGTTAGATACACTCTGGGTTAGATACACTCTGGGTTAGATACTCTGGGTTAGATACTCTGGGTTAGACACACTCTGGGTTAGACACACTCTGGGTTCTGGGTTAGATACTCTCTGGGTTAGATACTCTGGGTTAGATACTCTGGGTTAGATACACTCTGGGTTAGATACACTCTGGGTTAGATACTCTGGGTTAGATACACTCTGGGTTAGATACACTCTGGGTTAGATACTCTGGGTTAGATACTCTGGGTTAGATACACTCTGGGTTAGATACACTCTGGGTTAGATACTCTGGGTTAGATACTCTGGGTTAGATACTCTGGGTTAGATACACTCTGGGTTAGATACACTCTGGGTTAGATACTCTGGGTTAGATACTCTGGGTTAGACACACTCTGGGTTAGATACTCTGGGTTAGATACAGCACATTGACTTCAAGCCAATCATATTTGACCCTACTATATTTACCCATCGGTTGTATTACTCATATTAAACACATACGTGTCACTCAAGTGGAACAATTACAAGGAAGAAGTTGATTTGATGTTTTATGATGTAAAAGCAGTGAGCATATGAACTATCCTGCTGGGTTATAGTTATCCTGCTGGGTTATAGTTATCCTGCTGGGTTATAGTTATCCTGCTGGGTTATAGTTATCCTGCTGGGTTATAGTTATCCTGCTGGGTTATAGTTATCCTGCTGGGTTATAGTTATCCTGCTGGGTTATAGTTAGGGTTAGTGGGGTAAAGAAGTAAAATGGTGGGTTTCTAAGATGGAGTCGCTCCAATGGTGATGACACATCCCCTCTCCGTGCCGCCTCCCCCTTCACCCTCCCCCTTCACACCCCCCCCCCTCCCGTCATCTTCACTCCTTCACTCCCTCTCCTCCCCCTCTCTCCCTGCTCTCTCCTCCCTCTCTCTCCTCCCCCTCTCTCCCTGCCCTCTCCTCCCTCTCTCTCCCTCTCTCTCTCTCCCCTTTCCTCCCCCTCTCTCCCTCTCTCTCCCTGCCCTCTCCTCTCAGCTGGAGGTCTGCTGTCAGAGCGTTATCTGGGGAAGGCGGAGCCTAAGTCAGAGGCGGAGCTGGACACCTCCTCTCTCTCCAAGTACAAGAAGATGATCGACGCGTGGGGCGGCTGGAGCCTCTTCCAGGAGCTCCTCGTCACCTTGGAGACGGTCGCCAAGCGACGCGGCTGCTCGATGGCGTCCGTGGCGACGCGCTGCATCCTGGACCGGCCGGCGGTGGGCGGGGTCATCGTGGGCTGTCGTCTGGGGGTGGCGGGGGCGGGGCAACACATCGCCGACAGCCTGCGCAGCTGCAGCCCCGAGCTCCGGCTGACGGAGGACGACCTGGCCGCCCTGCAGGCCGTGACGCGGCGCTCCAGCGACCTGATGGCGCTCATCGGGGACTGTGGGGACGAGTACAGGCGCTAAACAGTGAGGAAGAGGGGGCGGGGCTTACTGAATGTGGCAGAAAGAGGGAGGAGGAGGAGAGAGGAAGGTGGAGAGAGAGGAGGAGAGAGGAAGGTGGAGAGGAAGGTGGAGAGAGGAAGCAGAAACAGTGCGTCTTGCTTGACGCTGTAGTGGAAAAAACATGGGGAAAACTACACAGTCGATGATGCCTATTCTCCATTCTTTTACTTGGAATTTGTCCCACATGTTGTGTTTGTCAATTTAGATTCAAATCAGTTTCCACCACACACAAGCTAGAGCTGCTCTGTGCTGCATCATAACATAAGACAAATTGCCAAGAATTATGATTAATACTTTTGAACTTGTTTCTAAAGATCATCTGCTGCACGGTGTAGTTATCTTACCGACTAAATAACAGATGCAGTAAAACATGTTGATGCAGCCTCTCCTATAGCTCATGCTTGCTCTGCTTCAGTGTGTCTTCATGTGTGTCTGCACTGACACAAGCTTCAGTGTGTCTTCATGTGTGTCTGCACTGACACAAGCTTCAGTGTGTCTTCATGTGTGTCTGCACTGACACAAGCTTCAGTGTGTCTTCATGTGTGTCTGCACTGACACAAGCTTCAGTGCGTCTTCATGTGTGTCTGCACTGACACAAGCTTCAGTGTGTCTTCATGTGTGTCTGCACTGACACAAGCAAACGTCTTCGCTGTTTACATTAAGGTGTCAAAATGTGTTTTTTAGTTCGAGAAAATTTAGAGAAAACATTCAAACAACTATTAGTTTGTGAATGAATCTCCAATATTCTCCAACATTGTATTCTATATTGTGTGTACAATATGCAAACGCTACAGTGCAGTATTACAGTATTTGCAATACAATCATTTCCTAAGCCTCATTTCCTTCTATTTTTTTTGTTGAATTACATATTCTTGGTATTTTCCAACCTTTTACCTTTTTAATTATTTGTTTAAATAAAGTTTGTGCTTTTTGTCTCATTGGCTTTTTATAATTTTTATCATCTTTCTATTGTCTTTTTACGTCTTATCTTAACTATCTCTTAATTCTATCTTTTATTCTTCTTTTACAGTTTATTACTGTTATTTACTGTATTTTCAATGAATAATTTTTAAGAGTAAGAGAGTATTCTGCTTTTATTTTGTCAGTCAAAGCACTTTGTGAAATCTGTTATTAAAGGTGCTATATAAATATAGTTATTATTCGTATTAATTATTATTATTCGTTCTAATCTTGAGCTTGATGGCATGAGACAATTAAGTTGATATTCCTTTGTGTCTGTGAACCCGGCTGTGTGTGTGTTTGTGTGTGTTTGTGTGTGTGTGTGTGTGTATGTCGGGGGGTGGGGGCTCAGTGAAGGGGAAGGAGTTGTCAGCCCTGTAGCACTGTCTGGCCTGACAGATGATATGAGAACACCACGAAATATACATTAGACACTAATCCATAAACACACATATGAAGACACACACAACACACAATTCTGTCGTTTTTGCTCTCTCTCACACACACACACACACACATACACACACACTCTCACACACCCAGCTGACGCTCAGAAAGCAGACAGACTCCTGCTGGGCTATAGGACCGTGGTCAACGTCAAACACATCCAAAGACATCACATCAAACCTCCTGCATCATGTGACCCCCGGGCCAGCTGGGGTTCAGCACAGCGGAGACAAAGGGCTGTGGTGATACAGTCAGGGACAAAGAGGATCCTGTACTGTATATGGTGGCTCGCACTATATAGCATTCATACAAAGTCACACTTCAGAATGGTCACCTGCTTTTGACTGGCACGTGTATGTTCATTGCTGCATTTATGAATCTATTTCATACACTTTTCAATAAGAGACTTTTTTATATAACTATGTCTTAAAGCTGATTTGTATGTGAAGCGAGGTTCATCAGATCCATGCAGGACATCAGAGGGGAAGGAAAAGTGAACAGCATGCTAACCTGTGACTGAACCCTGGATAGAGCCACAAATCTTCAAGTTCCATCACAGAAAATATCAGATGTAGAAATATAGTGGGTTAAATAGGCGACTATGACAGTTGAGTTACTTGGTTATAGGGCTGTATAGAGCAATATTGATATCAGGATAATCATAGAAAAGTGTTCTAGCTATATGATATATGACAATATCTGCGAACATATTGCTGAGCCTGTTGACATGAAACCTCCAATGTTTTAACTTGAAATGTTCAGACTTGGGCTGATGAAACCGGTTTAAAGCGGCTTTTGATCAACTGAAAGAGACAAGAAGGTGGCCAACCTAACATCAACGCTGTTTTTCTGAGTTTCTGAAAAGTTGACATTTTGGAGATATGAGGCTTTCACACCACAGCGACAACATGCAAAATCACACAATAATCACATTGATCTTCAAATCAAATGCTGTAATTTCCAAACAAGTTTCCCTTTGTCCCACATCTCATATTGTGAGAGATTTTGATTAGTATTTGCTTTTTATCATTCGTTTAGACAACGTAATTGTGTCAAGATAATTTGATACAATTACTCCGATCACGATAGGATGATTTTTTTTATGAATGAACGAATGAATGATCATCTTGAATTATTGCCCAGCATTTAGTAAATTATGTTAATCTGGTATAAGGAGGCCTTGTAATTAGACACAGAAGTATCTAATATACTATACTATTATATATATATATATATAATATTATATATATAATATGATATATATATATATATATATATATATATATATATATATATATATATATATATAATATACTCTCTCACAAACAGCCATATAAGCACACGTGCTGCAGGCAGTTTGAATCTTTTAATAGGCTTTTCAATTATTAACACACATGAAAGATGCACAACATGTGGACGATCTGGGCTTGTGTGCTCCAGTAGGCTTTCAGTGCTCACCCAGGCACTTAAACATCTCTCTCTCTCTCTCTCTCACACACACACGAGTAGGTGTCTCAGCGCTATATACAGAAATGCACATTCGTATATAAGAGGACAGAACAGTCTGAGGTCCTAAGAGTCGTTTGTGCGGACTGTTCCTAAAGCCTGGACAGAAATAGTTAAGAAAGCCTCCAGGATGGCTACAGGAAGAGCTGAAGCTATAAGGAAACTAGTTCCTCCCTCTAGTTTAAGGCTATACATACATACATTTATTTATTTTAATAATATTTAAATATTAATTTATATATTTTTTACTTTGTTTATTAAGATTTTCTCAAATGCAAATACTGACTTGTGACTCGAGTAAAGTTGCTCACACCTCTGTTTATGGTCTTGGTAGGAATCTAGTTAGTAATAGTCTTTATTTTCAATTTTATTCTTCAGTGAAAGTCATTTTTCATTTCATCGTTACTTTTTATTCACATTTCAAGTGTAAAAACCTCAAAAAAAAAGACATCAGACAGGTTTTGTGAAGAAACCATCCCTTTATTGGTGGTGAACCATCTAACTCAGGGTCAAAAAGGGTTAAAAAACAGTCTGTGCTCAAACAGACCAAAACCAGAGTTTCTCCACACCCTGCTGCCTCTAGTGGTGAAAAAAGGTGGTGGTGGGGAGGTTGGGGGGCGGGGTCAAAAACAGTAGTACTGGGTGCAGGCATAAGAGACGCAGCGGGCTCTATTCTCCCACAGGCCATCGGCGCTATTACGGGCCTTAACCGCAAAAAAACGTGCCTTGCGCCTGTTTCGGCAAGATAGCAATAGGCTTTAGGCTGCCAAATGCGCTTTAGGCCGAATGGGCGTGGCGCAGTCCCAAAGTGGGCGTGTCGGCGCTAAATACCAGCCTAGTCATATCTTGGGAGCTGGCCTACATTTAGCGCTTTGCGCTTTTCAAAAGCAGGCCTATTCTTTGCCTTCACTGCTTCTTCTCTGTCACCCTTCTCTCTCTCTCTCTCTGAGTTCCCAGCATGCATTGTGTTTCTTCATTTCGCTACTAAATAGCCACCAAATGAGCCAAAATAGATATAAAAGGTAGTTCTAAATTAATGTGTAATGGTAACACAGCCTGCCATTGTCAACATTTCAATATTGGACCAAATAAAACCTCGAAATGAAAACACCACCCTATGTGAAACATATATGTCCTCCTGGGCATATATATACCCCTTGTCGAGTTAACGTGATTTAGAGAAGTAACAGCGGAACACGCTTCAGAACGCGCTTCTAATGGCATCTGCTATACTGTGATGTCCGTCCAATAACTTGGCCCTATTTCACATTTAGTTTTACAATAAAAACACATTTATGCAATGACTTGACATAATGTAGGGTATATTTATGTGCATCATCCTTCCTGCAGCAGGCGAGAGAAAATGATATCTTTCTGGACAAACTTTCACCAATCTAATAGGCTATATTTTTCTAGCTGATGCATAGAACATTATTTTCACTTTGATCTTGCTATAGTGTAGCGTATTTACATGCTTGCAGTATTGAAACTGCAGTTAGATTGGTTTGAGAAGCATAATAATATGGAATAATAGCCTATAATGCAGACAGACAGGCTGGATGAAGGGAGGGGGGGGGGGGGCAGAGCGTTTGGCTTTCGTCTGGTTTTGCGGGATCACTGGAATTGGAGCTAAAAAGGCAAGCGTGCGATTCGTTTATTGCACTTATCCAATGAGCATGACGGTGCATAATTTTACGCCTAAAAGGCGTGGTTGTAATGCTTTGGGCTGCATCTAGCGCCAGCACGACGATATCAAGTGCGCCTTTCCACGCCCACTGCTTTGATCTGCGCCTGCCGCTCGGCCTAGAAACTGCGCCGATGCAACGATAGGGGCCGCTGAGTCCAAAGAAGTGAAAATGGTTCCCTTCCACATAAAGCAAAAGTCACACAAAAAATCCTTCACTTTACTCCAAACAACGTTCACTGATTTTTACTGACACACTACAGCAGTAGAGTTTCTCTACAGCAGTAGAGTTTCTCTTCACTGCTTTTTACTGACACACTACAGCAGTAGAGTTTCTCTACAGCAGTAGAGTTTCTCTTGGAGGGAGGAGGAGGAAACGGACAGGGGTGGATGTAGGGTGGAGTTACTGAATTCACCGGGGCAACTGAAGGGGGGGAAAGGCTGGGTGGGGGTGGGATGGGGTGAGGTGGGGTGGGGTAGGCATAGGGTGGGGTGGGGGGTACCTGGGTGTCAAAACCACATCAATGACAATTAAACAGAAACATCATGTTAACGTTCTCTATCCAAATGAAGACGGAGAGCGCGAGTGCGTGGGCCTGAAGTGCTTCCCCTCCCTCTGTGGCTGTTTGTTTGCTGTCTCCACGGCGACCGCCGGTTGCCACGGAGTTACCGCGACGTTGCTGCAGGTGCTCCTTACTTGGCGTTGGTGGCGCTGTTGAGCAGCTTGCGTGCGGCCTGGGCGATGGCGTCGCGGTCGATGCCGAAGATGCGCAGCAGCTCGCTGGGCTTGCCGCTGCGGGGCACGTGGGACACGGCCAGGCGCCGCACGCTGAAGCCAGACTCGTTCACCACCGCTGAGCACACGGCCTCGCCCAGCCCGCCTGAGGAGACAGACGAGACAGAGCAGTCACAACCAGGGCTGTGCAATAACATCGATACGGCAATATATCGCAATACGTTTTTCTGCAATACTGTTTCGATACAATATCGATACAATATCCATACTATATCGATACGGTATCGTATTTTCCAAGGGGTTATTTTTTCGGGTGGCCATTTCTTCGTATACTGTATCGATCCGGTATCGATACCCTATTGATACCGTATCGATATCGATACGGTACCTCTCTCTTAAGAGGTTAATTAAGAGAGAGAGAGAGAGAGAGAGGGTTTAGGATATTTTTGGGAAGTAATTCAATACTTTCAGGCATTTCTTTTTTGTTTTCTTTTAGAATAATTCTATTTGGGGAATCTTAATTTGAGTGCTGTTGTCTCTGTGACGGCTCACCTTCATAGTAGTGGTCCTCCACTGTGATGATGCGTCCTCTGGTCGCCCTGGCGTTCTCGATGATGGTCTTGGAGTCCAGGGGCTTGATGGTGAACGGGTCGATCACGCGGATGTTGATTCTCTCTGAGGGAGGAGAGAGGAAAGTATTACTCTAAAGCCAGCAGCAGAGGAAGTGTAGATGCACCTTAGTCCAACTGATGCTCTGTATGTTACTGACACACTGTACAGTAACAAGAGGGCATCATGTCCATCATGTGGTATATACAGTCATCTTTCTTTCTTTCTTTCTTTCTTTCTTTCCTACCTTTCTTCAGCTGTTCAGCAGCAGCCAGAGCCTCGTGCAGCGTCACTCCTGCTCCAATCACAGTCACATGGTCATCATTGGTCTTGTACACAACCTGGTTGCATGATGGGAGAACGGACATATTCTCAAATATAACTTCCCCACTTCCAGATGAATCAAGCAGTTAGTTTTGATGATGATGATGATGATGATGAGGGATTAAGAAAAGTGTGAAATTAAAGTTTGAAACGCCAGATGAGAAGTATTACAGCATTATCAGGTTAATACTTAAGTTAATTTTTTTTATTTTTTTATTTAACCTTTATTTAACCAGATAAAACATTTGAGATACAAGATCTCTTTTGCGAATGTGATCTGGCCAAGAAGGCAGCAATTACAAGCCAGGTTACAATCAACATAAATTACAGTAAATAAAAGGAAACATAAAAACAGGGCTATAAAGCTGAAACATTTCAAAAAGCAGGGACATCCAAATACATCATAAAATACCACATCCAAGGGTAATAAATAACACAAGATCAAGAACGTAAAAACATATGGCCTAAAAACAAGAATAACAGGTCAAAAAGGGCAAAGTAAACTAGACATTACTGCAGGAGCAGCTTGCAGTAAGAACTTCAGATAGAGCATGTTTAAAACTGGACAGAGGAATGGAAGAGACCAGTTTTAAACGGGACTGCAGGTCGTTCCACGACCAGGGACCAAAGTAAGAGAGACTCTTTTTTCCACATTCTGTTCGCATCATTGGCACTTTGAATTTCAGAAGAAGGTTTCAGTTAAGAAGGTTCTGGTCAAGGTGCTCAGATGGATGAGGGACAGTAAAGGGATGAGGGACAGTAAAGCGATGAGGGACAGTAACGGGACGAGGGACAGTAAAGGGACGAGGGACAGTAAAGGGACGAGGGACAGTAAAGGGATGAGGGACAGTAAAGGGACGAGGGACAGTAAAGGGACAGTAAAGGGATGAGGGACAGTAAAGGGACGAGGGACAGTAAAGGGACGAGGGACAGTAAAGGGACGAGGGACAGTAAAGGGACGAGGGACAGTAAAGGGACGAGGGACAGTAAAGGGATGAGGGACAGTAAAGGGACGAGGGACAGTAAAGGGACGAGGGACAGTAAAGGGACAGTAAAGGGATGAGGGACAGTAAAGGGATGAGGGACAGTAACGGGACGAGGGACAGTAAAGGGACGAGGGACAGTAAAGGGATGAGGGACAGTAAAGGGACGAGGGACAGTAAAGGGACAGTAAAGGGATGAGGGACAGTAAAGGGACGAGGGACAGTAAAGGGACGAGGGACAGTAAAGGGACGAGGGACAGTAAAGGGCCGAGGGACAGTAAAGGGACGAGGGACAGTAAAGGGACGAGGGACAGTAAAGGGACGAGGGACAGTAAAGGGACGAGGGACAGTAAAGGGACGAGGGACAGTAAAGGGACGAGGGACAGTAAAGGGACGAGGGACAGTAAAGGGACGAGGGACAGTAAAGGGATGAGGGACAGTAAAGGGACGAGGGACAGTAAAGGGATGAGGGACAGTAGCACAGTGGCTAAAGCTGTAGCAATTCACAAAGCTGTCATCTAATCCTGGGAGGTTTTGCCGGCTCAACTCCGGCATGGTGCGCAACCGACCCAACACAGGATGTCATCGTAAGATGGCATGGACCTCCCCCGGCATCATGATGTCAATGATGATGTCATCGCGAGCTTCCCGAGGACATCATCAATGATGTCAGATCTCTTCTGCGTCCTGTGTTCTAGCAGACATTGGCGGGGGCAAGCTTTCCTTACCGGGATGGAAACGTGTCTCAAACAGCATTAACAGAACAATACATGATGTTAAAAACGACACTATGTGAAGAGGTGTTTCTTACAAACCTTCGCCTGTCCAACATGGAAGTCCTCACTGCTGCTGTACAGGATGTTGTTCTCTGGGCGGCTCGTTCGGATGAAACACAAACCCTGGAATGAAGAGAAGGAATCGTCTGGATTTTAAAGACTTCATAAAAGTTCATAAAAACACTGAAGCAGATGAGAAAGATCCTGTGTGTGTGTGTGTGTGTGTGTGTGTGTGTGTGTGTGTGTGTGTGTGTGTGTGTGTGTGTGTGTGTGTGTGTGTGTGCAAATCAATGCAGTAGAACTTGAAATACCAAAACTAGCTTTGACTCTGCTGCTCGAGACAGTTTGGTAACGACCACATTTGGATTTAAAATCATTTTCAGTCGCTCTTCAGTCCTTATGTCAACAGCGATGCAAGACGGTTTGTATGGCTGTGTGCGTGTGCGTGTGCGTGTGTGTGTGTGTGTGTGTAGGTGTGCGTGTGTGTGTGCGTACCTTTGTGTTGGCGGCCAGCTCCACAGCCTTCTCAGTGGAGACACCATCGCTGGGGTAGAAGACGGTTGCTGTAGGGATGGCTCTGAACATCGCTAAGTCCTCCAGACCCATCTGAGATGGCCCGTCCTCACCTAGACACACACACACACATGCACATGCACACGCACACACACACACACAAACAAACACACACACACACACTTGATCTTGATTTCATATGCGTGGTGCGTGGTGTTTGGTTTACCTTCAGCACTGAATTAATTCAGGCTGTGATAGATAGGTGTGTGTGTGTGTGTGTGTGTGTGTGTGTGGCCGTGGGGGAAAACGACCACCCATTGATGACCATGACGAGACACCGCCTGGATGTATTGGAGGAGAGAGAGAGAGCCGGACCAATGGAGACGCCGCAGTGGGAGCCGCAGAGGTTGACGTTGCTCTCGGAGATGGCGGCCATGCGGAGCTGGTCGTACGCCCGCGTGAAGAAGGTGGCGAAGGTGCTGGCGAACACCACGTTACGATCCCGCGTGGCACAGCCTATCGCCACGCTCACCTGGAGGAGAGAGAGGGGGAGGGGGAGGAGAGGAGGAGGAGGAGAGGAGGAGAAGAGAGGAGAAGAGAGGAGGAGAAGAGAGGAGAGGAGAGGAGAGGAGGAGAGGAGATGAGAGGAGAGGAGGAGAGGGAAGGAGAGGAGGAGAGGAGAGGAGGGGAGAGGAGAGAGAGGAGAGGAGAAGAGAGGAGAGGAGATGAGGAGAGAGGAGATTCATCTCACTCTTGAATTATAGATCAACTCCCCTTGTGTTGCTATCAACTTAACTTAACTTAACTTGTATGTTTAGTAGTGCTTAATGTTTTGGAGACTGGCAGCCATATTCCTCTACTGTTGTTGGTTGCTGAGTAAAGGACTAGTTCACTGCTCTTTCTTACCATGTTCTGCTCTGCGATGAATCACTCCACGTAGCGGTTGGGGTGCTCGTTCTTGAAGAGCTCGGTGAAGGTGGAGTTCTTGGTGTCTCCGTCCAGAGCCACCACATGCTCGTTGGAGCGGCCTAGCTTGGCCAGCGCCATGCCGTACGCCTTCCTGGTAGCAATCTGTTTGTAGATCAGAACAGACAGACAGAGAGACAGAACGACAGAGAGACAGACAGACAGACAGAGAGACAGTGAGACAGACAGACAGACAGACAGAACGACAGACACACAGACAGACAGAGAGACAGAACAACAGACAGACAGACACACAGACAGACAGACAGAGACAGACAGACAGAGAGACAGACAGACAGACAGAGAGAGACAGACAGAGAGACAGACAGACAGACAGAGAGAGACAGACAGAAAGACAGAGAAACAGTCAGACAGTCAACTTGCTACACCGATTCACAATCCACAGGTAATACAGTCAGATTGTTTGTTGATATATTCTAGATACCCCAGCTATTCATAGTAATCTACTTATAAAGTGAACGCCATCAGACTACTATTAACCTGTTTTCTACCCAATTGTACTTTAATTCCCCCTCCTGTCCTGGTTGTTGCTCCACCCCCTCTGCCGATCAGGTGAGAGCCGCGGTAGACGAGCACATACTACCTCTGATACATGTTGTGACGGTTTGACTTTCAGACTTATCCTTCCTTCTTTATTCTGTATTATTTTGTTAGGGGTGCCAGCCAGGTCTCTCTCCTAGCATTTAAGAGTTAAGTCAGGGTTGTGTCATTCATAGTCTTACCAAACCTCACAAAGGTGCACACAAAACAACATGTAGGCTACACCCTGCACATTGAATGAACAAAGTTCAACCCAGCAAGAACAAATACATTAAATGCAAACATTAAATGCAAACACAGAAACACTCAAATAATTTCAGACCACACCCAACAAACTCAGTTTCAGTATATATATTGTGCAAGAAAATAGTTTCAGGGAAAAGTTCATTTCAGGTCCATATCCCTCAGTTCACACAGGTAATCCAGTCCAGGATTTACACCCGACCCATCCAGTCAGTTCAATGGTTCATAGTACCACAAAAAGTAATCCATTCCATTTACAGGTTTTCTTTTCACATGTTATGTGCTCCCAGCAAAAAAGCCCTGGTGAAACAAGGAAATTACATTCAGTGCAATTCAATTCAGTTCAGCTTTTAAATACAACCCAAAACAAAGAATCCACAAAACCCTGTCAAGTAAGAATAGCTTTTCTCACTTACAGTCTGTCAGTCAGTCCAATATGCAGTCCGCGAATCCCGAACGGGTTTTGCTGCTGCGGGTGGGTGAGTGACGCTGGCTTCAGTGGCTTGAGTAAACAGCGAGACAGCTGAAAGGAGAGCATCCGAGCAGAGAGGCAATGGAGCGATCTGAGAGAAAACAAGAGTTTGTTGAAGGCACGGAGGACGATAAACAGTGTGACCAGGTTTACTTTAAACAACCTTACTTTTTGTTTGCTGTCCCATCTGAGCGTGCTGCTCCGGCGGCGACGCACCTCTCGCTTTTTCCTCCTTCCTTCTCTCAGAAGAAAAACTGAATGAACATTATGCGGAAGGGAGTTGAATAATGGCGCGAACGGGAACGAATCAATAATACATCCATGGAACGAATCCGTAAGTAGATGGGTGTATCCGGGGGTGTGTCTGTATCGTTGTGAAACGTATGGTCCGGGGACAAGTCTAGGTTGTCACATTGTGCAGCGTCGCCAGTCGCTTCTTTTCACTTGACAGCGAGGAGTTTCACCGGCCAGATCACACTATTGCCCCCCCCCAGTTCCTCTCGCCCCCGAACAGGCGCCCCGACCGACCAGAGGAGGCGCTAGTGCAGCGACCAGGACATATACCCCTAAGTGCCTAGCACAGAGGCTTGAGGTAAAACAAATAAAATAGTAATAATCAAGTCCGCACACACCCAGCATCGGGCTCTGCGCAGTGCGTGGGCTCTCCTGCACTTGCTAACTGAAGAGTGGATGTACGTGCTCTACTTTTATTTGAGCAGGGGGTTTGAACCTGCAACCCTCGTGTTGGGCAGGCAGGGAATCTACCGCTACACTACCCGGGTGCCCCCAGGTTCCACATTTGAGAGTGATCAAATACTTTCAACCCCATAAATCACACAGTGTAAACGAATGATTGGGGACACAGCTTAATGAAGACATCCCAGCTTGGCTGTATGACTTGACTTTCAAACACACCTTGTCTCCAGTTTTGTAGCTGGGTGCGCTTGGCATGCGGATGTTGCGGAGGTTGACGGGCGGGGCGTCGTCGTTGGGCGGGGCCGGGTAGAGGCGCTTGCTGCTGATGCGACTCTGCAGCTCCTTCATCACGATGTCCGCCATGTCTTTAGGCAGCGGCTTCCCGTGCCAGCCCATCTTATCCTCCGCTGCTGAAACACACACATGGAGGAAGATATTAGACATGCACATTTTTAATAATTTTTAAATTTTTATTAATAATTTTTAACACTCTCGTGTGTTACCTGATGGGCACAAACTTGGATTTTTACACACATATGAAGTCCAAATAAATGCTAAATTGTTACGGTGCCATATTATGCCATCAAATACATGGCAAGAAACATATATTAGTCAAGTCAAGTTTATTTGCAATAGTTTTGTGTTAATAGTTTAGCAGTGCAGTGTTTTCCATTTTTAAGGCTATCTTCATTAGATTGGTGCCGAACGTGCTAGTTTCCTTTGAGCTATCTGCCTGCTTTTCTGCTCAGAGCAGTTAGCTGTGTACGTTAGCGCAACCGCATGCATGCTTGTGAAGTTAGTCAGGTTGGGGGAAGGGAAAGTGCAATGCCTTGGTAACTGCAACATTATCCCAATGAGGCAACTGTTGCGGTTAGCTACATTGTGCCAAGATCTCTGTCTCCATCACAATTTTTCTTATTTTTCTTTCATAAAACGTATAGCTTGTGAGTCAGCCAGTCTCAGAAACGCTTTCAACATGACATGACGTTGGATCACAAGACTCTAGTCTACATGTACTCATTTCCTTCCTTTCCTCAAAAGAACAAGTCTCAGAAACCCATGAACAAATGCTGGGGAAGATATCGGCGGTTGCCCCATTGATGATGAGTGGGAGAGAGTAGCCATTTTATAGCAGTTTTATTTTTTTATTTTTTATTTATACAGGTGAATCACCTGTATTGGCTTTTCACAGTTTAGTGATGAGTGATCTGATCAAGGCAGTGTCATTCAGATTAGCATTTCATCTTCACTTCAGTGATCCACGTGGAAGGTTTAATTCAGTGATACTCAACTTGCGGCTGAATTAAATATAATCTTTGGTAACGTTAATTCAGTGGTTCCCAACCTTAGGGTCATCATGACCCTAAGTGGGGTCACCTGGAATTCAAATAGGGTCGCCTGATTATTATTATTATTTTTAACCCCACACACAATTTAATACTACCGAAGATGATTTTTTAAATCTTTATATCTGGTAATGTGTTTGAACCGCCTCTTCAATTTGTCCCTTCTTGTACATTTTTGTTTACTTGTGTGTTTTCAGCATGGACGAAGACAAAGACGATAATCTGTATATTGACACCGACTCGGACTCAGCAGACAAGAAGTTGAACCAAGTCAAATGGACACAGGAGGAGGTGAGTGACATTTAACAATTGTTTCTCATACAACAACACCTTGACATTTTTTTTTTTAGCCATTTAGCTGAAAATCCTGAAAACCTGTCACGATTTAAAGTAGAATTGCCAGAATTACAAAACTGGCTGCTCACTGAACCGTAGCAGGCTAGCACTTAAAAAAAGTATACATACATGGTTGGTCAGCGAACCTTCCTTGAGAAAAATGAACATCAAAATGGATTTATTTATTTTATTTATTTGGCAGGCAGGGACAATGGACAGTCAGAAACTGTCCCAGAATTAGCTAGGAAGCTAAATTTCATCTGAGGTCCCAAAAGTCAGCAGGTTATACTTAAGCAATATAGCACTCGAGCTGCGTGTGTTGTGGCAAATATATCCCGCTGATCAGCTGCGGCCGAGTGGGACAACTGCTGAGCAGCGGGATATATGCCATAACACACGCAGCTCGAGTGCTATATTGCTTTTATAAAACGGTTTCCAAGTATGATAATATAATAATAATAATAATAATAATACTATAAGTCCGACTGGCATGGCATTCTGATCGAGTCAGTTGAAACACTACTGTAAGGCGGGACCGCAAGAACGTGCGGGTGATTTGATTGGATCGTTCTGGAGACTGAAGTTGACATTGGCCAATCCTGGCGCTTGCTGAGAAGCTGAGAGCTTTCTGGAAAGCCCGACACGCAGCTCGAGCGCAGCGCTGCATTCTCAGCGCTTGCTGAGAAGCTGAGAGTTTTCTGCAAAGCCCGACACCAACTAACGTTACGGGGTTAAATGCGGGGTTAACAGCCTTTTTTTGCAAAGAAGACATTAGCCCGCGTCTATTCTTGTACAAAACATAATTTTCTGCGAAGTATTAGTAAAGTTATAAGCGAAGATCGATTCACAAGGATCTGACAGCTGTCTCCGCCATTTGTTTTTTCTACATTGTCATTTGAGGTAACCAAAGCCTTTTAGTAAGAGAGTTGCCATGGCAACTCATAACCCATGGCCATGGGTTATTGGAGTGGGTTACGGGATTTATACAATGGCTGTGAACCAATCAGATTGCTTGATTTGAGAGAGCCGTTTTATAATTCAGAATAATACCTTTTATGGCCTTGCTTGCTAACTCAGAATTTCAAATCTATCTTTTAAGGATTACATTGTATTTGATTACATTGTATCTGATTACATTGTATCTGATTACATTGTATCTGATTACATTGTATCTGATTACATTGTATTTGATTACATTGTATCTGAATTGTTGTTGTCCTCCAATTTACAGGACGAAAATCTCAAAATCCTCATCAGCAACTTTGGAAAGAAAGATTGGAAAACCATCGCCAGTTTCTTACCTGTGAGTAACTGTTGCAGTGCCATTTATATTAGGAATCTCATCATGATGAATCCTTCCTTCTTCCTTGCATTTCATACATCATTCATTCCTTCATTCATCCGTTCATTCATTCATTTGTTTATTTGATTATTTTTCAGATTTGTTTCTATAAAAAATATCATAGCAGTAATAAACTATGTATGTAGCACTCATGTGTGTGTGTGTGGGGGGGTGATTAAAAATAAATGGTAAACATTAAGAAATCAGATTACAAGTGCGCAGAATCCAAACCATGACAGAAAGGCAGTAAAAGTTAATCTTCAGAAGGGATTTATTTTTGCTGTCACAGGGGCGGACAGACTTCCAGTGTATGGACCGCTGGAAAAAATACCTGGATCCTGACGTGGTCAGGGGCAGCTGGACCAAGGAAGAAGATGAGAAGGTGAGAAATGAGTCACACAATCTCCGAGGCTGACCAGTTAACTATTCACGATCATGTTAATCATCTTTTAAGCACCAGTTCATTTGACCACAGGACCAGGACGCAACATTTCTTCAGTCTCTCACGAATGTTGTTTGAAAGTCAAGTTTGTATACTTTTCTGTTAGACACTGTATGAGCTGTTCTAATGTGTCAAACCTCATCAGGTACTTCAAGCAGGTTAAATCAAACACTAAGAATCATTTCTAATTGCGCTTCAGGGACTAACAGAATTATGGAAATAAATATAGCCGCAAGCGGCGATGGGCGGGGTTCAAGCCTTGCGCAGATGACAAAGCTTCTGATTCTGACTAGGACATCCTCCTTGATATATCTGACAAGTTTCGCGATCATTGGACAAACAGGTGTGGAGTTACAGCCTTTTTTATGTTAAGCCACGCCCATTTCTGGCGTTTATGGCGCCCCCTTTTGGTCGAATTGCACAAAATTTGACACACATGGTCTAGGATGGTCTCCGAAGACCTCCTGCAAGTTTCGTGAAGATTCCTTAATCGGTCATGAAGTTATGACAATTTAGCTGTGAGGCCACGCCCTCTCACAACTTTAACGATTAATATCTCCAAAACGAAAGGAGATTTCAAAGGTTTCAAAAAGGCAGTTTGTAGAGCTTGCTCCATAGATGCGTCCTGGCGATGGTGGTGCAAATCGGTCCAACGGTCTAGGAGGAGATGTCAAAAAGGTGTTTTCCAAACTTTTCCAAATATCTCAAAAACTTTCCAGGCGGACATTGAGGGTCCTTATTGCAAATTTGTAGAGCAGGTCCACCTGAACATCTGGGGAAAAAAAGTTTGAAAATCGGACCAACGGCGTGGAAGTTATGGCCTTTAACGTAAAACCTTCGATTATAGCGCCACCTTCAGGCCGATTCGAAAAATCTTTTTTGAGCACCTACCAGCCAACAATATCTGTCATTGGGCCAAATGTGAGGTCTCTACCATTTACCAACTCACGGGAATTTGCGTTGGGGCAGATGAACAAGAACGGGAATAATAATAATAATAATAAACCGGGTGAAAAACAATAGGGTTTCAGCCCCTTCAGGGCTTGAACCCCTAATTACTCTGCTTTGGAAAATGATGAAATCAATCGTATCCACCCCTTCCGTTTGTGTCCATATTTGTTTTCTCTGTTTAGGTGGTTGAACTTGTTGCCCAGCATGGCACCAAAAACTGGGCTGTGGTAGCTAAGAACCTGAAGGGGCGGCAGGGGAAACAGTGTCGTGAGCGCTGGAACAACCACCTTGACCCGCTTGTCAAAAAGTCAAACTGGAGCAACGAGGAAGACCTCATCGTCTACAAAGCCCAAAGCATTTTGGGAAACCGGTGGGCCGAGATCGCCAGGCTTCTCCCTGGAAGGTGGGGCACATAGCAGTGGTTGATTTGTTGACATTAGTCTTGATGTTTGACAAGGTGGATGGTCCATCAGAAAGAAGATGATGTACTGTAATACAGTATATATATATATATATATATATGTGTGTGTGTGTGTGTGTGTATATATGTGTATATATCTAATCCCGTTGACTCGACATAAACATGCATCAGATCGCTGTAAACCAATGTTTACAGCAAAATAAGTAACGAGTATAATAATTAATAAGTTAATTAATGTTTTTAAATAAGTAACGATGCTGAGGTGTCAATGCTAATTTTCAATCCCTCTGGCAGGACGGACAATGCTATTAAGAACCATTGGAACGCGACCATCAGACGTAAAGCCGAGCTGGGTTTATTCAATGAAGATCTTGACAGCGTCACCGTCGACATCCAGCAGTTTGAGCACGGAGAGGTACGATACTCGGAGATCATTGAGATTAGCACGTGTCTAAAAATCTGAACTGGGGCGCATAGTAATTGCAAATACTTTGTATGCATTGTTTTAGCCTGTTTGGTAACACATGGGTGGTATTTGGCACAGAGGACAATGCGATGAGTGCCATAATGTTTGGGCAATCACAGGAAAGTATTTGAATGCATTTTCTGTGATGGACAACTGACCTAAATGGTCCTGATGTTATGCGACCCATAGGGCTGTCAAAAATAATCGATTATAAGATGCATCGCGATGCGGACGTGCACGATTCTGCATCGATTCACAAATGTCAAAAATCGATTATTAAATTATTATTGTTATTATTTTATTTTTTTTAATAATCAAATAAAACATAATTGAAGTACATGCAGTTGTTTATTTTAATTATGGATCATAATACAATGCAATTCCAAATGCACTTTTATTTTAAAAGTAGCCACACAGTGAGAAAAAAGAAAGTGAGAAAAAATAAATCATGTATTGCGGAAAGAAGTGATGCAGCGATTTAAGATGCATCGATAATCGTAATCGAATCGAATCGTAGCCCTCTGAATCGTAATCGAATCGAATCGTGAGGCCAGTGAAGATTCACAGCCCCAGGCCTTCTAACAACATACAGCATTAATAACATGCGCACCATAGACGGTAGGGTTGGCACGATGGCGTCGACCATGGTCGATGGGCCGACCCCCATCCACCTCCGAGCCTTCTACATCGGACCATCGTTGATTTAAAAAATATCCAACATATCGTCGCTGTCGTTCCAGGACCTCGAATGTGCCTTTTTTCGCATGAATCAATGCCATTGGTCACCCTTCACGTCTCTGTGTGGTTTTTAACAAATGCAACCAATGGAAAAGCATTAAAACGAGCTTGTGAGTAAATCTCGTAATGCCATTCGCCCTCAATCTGTCAGTCAAACCTCGAAATTCCCCCCCTACCTCCGCGTGTACCCCCCCACGCAGGACAATAAACCCGGAAAAGACACACGGCAGACGCGCTGTGTATTTCTCATATCGTTTTGACTAATCCTGGCTTCCTCTGACGTTAATATATCAATCAAATGTTTTCCAGTTATTCCTAGGCTGCAAACTTGTTTTAACATGCAAAGTGTTTTCTGACGAGAATAAAGTAACGTTAACGTTACGTTATGTCAGACTATTTCTCACCCCATGTGAAAGCCCCCATTCGGCCATCAGAGGCGAGGGGCAATTCTGCTGCTCCTGCGCGCGCCCCCGCGGCCTGGAGCTTGGGGGCTCGTGCATGAGTATGCGACTCTCTCCCGCTTGACTGGCCGTGAGAAAGCGCTTCCAAGTCGGACTGATAATATAAACAACATCATTTGAGCTTATCCAGGTAAGATATTTATAAAGTAATGACACATTCAGCGGGAAACTAACTATAATTAAGACATGTGCCAACTTGGACGACATTTGGTTCAGTAGTTTAAGAGCAAACAGATTTTTTTTACTTCCTGAAAAGTTCATGTTTTGGAAATTCGAGGTCCTGGAACGACAGCGGCGATATGCTAAATAGCTTCAGCTCTGGTCACAGTTTCAGCACCAGCCCCTCCACCTGCCCTCTCTCTGCTGAGTGTTGTTTCAGCACCAGCCCCTCCACCTGCCCTCTCTCTGCTGAGTGTTGCGCGCTGTCTGCCCACCCCCACCGTCAACACGGGTGCCATCGTCCATCGTGCTGTGTCACTGTGGAACCATCGCGATGGCACTTTGGTTGACATCGCACACGCCTAATAGCCAGATGACATAATACTAATGCCATGCTGTATAGTACATACATGCACAATAGAAGTCTCTACATTCAAGTTGGTGTGGTCTGTTGTCTTGCAGGTAGACTTCAAGTGTGACGTTGTTCTAGACACTGAGCCGGCACCTCCTTTGACGAGTGGCCGCGTCCCTCTTGTGGCGGTTAGAATGCTATAATCATTACATTTCAATGACACTATATCAATTCGATGATCAATGTGTTTTGTTGTTCTCGATGCCCAAGCCATTGATGTGTCTCACTGTAGTCATGTGGTGTGGCTACAAGATCAGACGTGTTTGTATGTATTCATGACTGGGTCTTGAAAAGTATTAAAGTTGATAGATCAATTTAGGGAAAATTAAGGCCCTTAAAAAGTCTTAATCACTATTTGATGAGGTATTAAATTGTGTAGCTATTATGCTGATTGCGTTAAGTGGGCATACTGTGTGCTATCGTCTCATATCGATCGCAGCCCCTTGAATTGAATCGAAATCGTATTGTGGCAGACTTTGTGCTATCGGCAAATATCTGTTGTCCAAAGAATCTATATATCCTATTGTGATGAAACTTGTGATTTACACCAATATTGCTGGCGTTGATGTCTTACAATATATTGAAAAGGTCTTAAAAAAGCCTTAAAATGTATTGAATTTAACTTCAGGATTCCTAACCTGTCATAGAAAAGTGCTTATTTGCCAAGGCACACACAGCTGGCAAGCATGTATGCATAATATGTAGGGCTAAGATAGTTCTTCACTTTTTAACTCCTACTCCTTACTGGTCCTGTAGCTCAACCCCAAGAAAGAGACAAAGCCGAAGGAGGAGAAGAAAGCCAAGCAGAAGAAGGTCCCTCCTCCACAGACCTTACCATCGAGGAAGGAGTATTCCTCGCGCCCCCTCAGCTCCAGCTCCAGCTCCAGCCCAGCCATTGCACCGGTCCAGATGGAGATCCAGGGGAAGCTCACTGAGGCAGCGCTGAGGATGATTGCCGAGGACATGCTGCCTCTCAGGTGACTTTCACTGGAAAAACACGCAATTTGAGACCGTCAGTTAAATTGAGAATAGTTTGAAAATTATCCACGACCTGAAGGCCTGCCTGGCCACCGCCAGTGGCGGGGAGGGCGTCATTCACGTCACCTTTGACCTGTGGGCAGGTGGCCAATCGTCGGAGGAGCCCATCGTCGCCGTGCAGCTCCACTACCTCAACGACAGCTGGCAGATCCGTCATCCCACCGTGGCGTTCCGTCGCCTCGGCCGCAAGAACCTGAGCGGCGCCGTGGCCCGCAAGCTGGAAGGCGTGCTGCTGAGCTACGGCATTTTCCCGCACAACATCGGCTACGTCCTCCCCAACCAGGCCAAGGAAGCGGTGGCGGCCAACAGCTTGTTCTGCGACTACAAGATCATGTGCTCGTCTCACAGGGGGGAACCGGACGGAGACGAGTTGGTGGCCTTTCTGTCGGACCAGCTGTCCGAAACGGAGGAGTCGCCCTTCTCGGAGCTGCAGATGGGAACCGGGACCAGCTGTGTGGCCAAAATGCTGCAGCTGGTGATCAAGGAGGCACTGAAGAACTCCAGGGTTGTGGAGAACCTGCTCTCCCAGGTCCACAATGTGGTGGCTTTCTTCAGGAGCAGCGCCTACTGGACCGAGGTAGGAGAAATACACTTGTGTTGTTGTTTTTTTTACAGCCCATGTGTTTTAATACAAGGTGTAAAGGGACCTGGCATTAAAATGCATTTTGGGTGATTAAATTCCAATCGAATAGTTTATTTAATTGAATGATTTCATTATACACCCATCATGTCCCCAGAACATTTCCTTTAGTAAACTGACAGATACTTTTTCAATGGGGAATCACAGATTAGCGAGATAAAAAAAAACAATTTCTGTCTCTAGAGACGCATGGTACTTATATGGCCGTCACACGTTTTCTTTCTCAGGTGCTGTTGAAGGAGTGCGGCCTGTCTCTGTCCCCTCCCTCCAGTAGTTGCCGTTGGAACTCCATGATGATCTCCATGCGCCGGATGGTCCAGGAGACGGCCTGGAGCGCCATCACATCCGTCCTGGCCCAGGCTCGAATAGAGGCCAAGGACACCACCAGTGCCCCGCCGCTGGTCCAGGCCAAGCGGGAACAGGTGGTCGACATCCTGGGTCTCCTCGAGCCCTTTGAGGAAGCCATCCAGGTAAGAGAGTTACGAGGTGCCAACATAGGCAAAGCTCAGCCTAGGCAAGTTAGTTGCTGTTTTACATCTCATTGATACCCAAATGGGTTGCGGATCTACTTTTGGTCGGTTTCACACCTGACAAGGACAGTCTAACAGTTTTCATGTTTTTTGTTATTTTATTGTTTTTTTGTTTTTGTATGTTGGATCATTTAGATTTGAGATGTGCTTAATTTGTAACCAGTGAAGTATATTGTTGGTAGAAACTGACTGACTGCTTTAATTTCTTCTTGCAGGTCCTCCAGGGAAATGGGGTGACCATCTCCTTCATCATCCCCTCCATCGTTGGCCTGGATAAGAGCTTGGAGAACCGCAGCACCAGCTACACCCACTTCTCCAAGGGCCTGCGCATGGGCCTCCACACCCACTTCCAGTCCATGATCCTCCAGAGGGACCTGATCGTCGCCGCCGTGCTCGACCCCAGGATCAAACTGCAGGTATGGAGTTTGGACAGATGTATGAAGTTCGTTGTCATCCTTGATCTAAAGTAGATCAATTGAACGGTGACAAAGAGAGATGGGAGATGGTGGCCCCAAAATGGCTTTAGTATGACAGACAAAATTCTGTTTCTCAGACAAAATAGCTCTTTTGCCACATCTGATCCTATAGATTTAATGGAAAAGAAAACAATGGTTTGACTGCTTTCCAAACACCCGGAAAAGTCTCAGCAGTGAAGATAAAAAATAAAATAGCATTCAATGTATTTTCAGATGTTGAAAGCTACATTTCTGTCCATACCTGTGACCCAGGCAAGATGGCTGCCTTCTGTTACACAGTGTAACAGCAATGCCCCATCCAATCTGTGGTAGATCTATGAGTGAGAGAACGTCATCCACAAATAATTGTTCTGTCGTTTTGCAACAATGGTTCTTTGAGTTTAAATGTAATCTGTCAAAGTACAAATCACAGTTTGTATCTGGCCTTGGAAGCAAAACTCTAACCCTGACTGCCTTTTTCCAGCCATTCCCTGATGCCAAACAGGAAGGAGAGATGTTCCTAATGGCTCTGTCAAAGTCCCAGGCTCGCTCCATGTTGGAGGAGACGGTGGAGGAGACAGTGGAAAACATGGACGCCGTGGCCTCTCCCACTGTGGAGGCAGCTGAACAGACGACAGGCGAGGGAACGCAAAGCAAGCAGGACCACGAAGAGGAGAGCCAGTCCAACTCGATCGCGGACGCTTCCGGCGCCGGCTTAGACGACACCGACGGCGGCGATGGAGACGGCGAAAACGACGTCAAGCGCAAGTCCGACTCCATCTTCAACTTTCTCCAGCCACCCGCCAAAAAGAAGAAGATCTCTGAGCTGGACATGTACCTGTCGGAGCCGCTGCTGTGCGCTAACTCCAGCTTGCCGTTCTGGAGGTGTGCTAACCGCTTCCCCCGGCTGCAGAACATTGTCAGGAAGCTGCTGGCCGTACCGGCCACCTCGGGGGGCTTCGACCGCCTCTGTCCCATGGCCACATGCATCGTCCGGGCCAAGAGGAGCCGTCTGCCCCCTCACACCACAGAGAGGCTGCTTCTGTACAGAGACTCCCTAAGAGGGAAGAACGCAAAGAAGACCAACGGCGTCGCCAAACACTGAAGTGCCTCCAGCTCATTCCATCATTCAGCACAAACTGCATACTTCACCTAATAACACGTCCAGCTTGCACACGTTACTGACACCAGCCTCAGGTCTCAGTCTATATCCACACCACTCATTTAGAGAGTAAAACAACAACAATCCAAAGTGTTTAGGTTAGGTTAGTTAGATTAGTTAGGTTAGTGTCCCTTCGTGCAGAAAGGCCGGTGGTAGGCAGAAGTCGTGTGCTTGTAAACAGATAAAATGGAGTCATATAAAGTAACGTTGCTCGGGGGGAAAATCTATTTTCAACATTTAAAAAGTTCTCTCCATGTTACCAAGTGATCTCCAGTTTGTTTCACTACGGAGAATAGCGGGGGGGGGGGGAGCGTCATTTCTGGTCACGTGACAGAGGGCCGTCGGTTTGGTTTGGTTTGTTAGCCGCCGTTCAAACAACTATTTTTGACAATTAGTGCCCAGACGATTGGTAGGCGGAGCTCTCCCAATCGTGACACAATCCCACTCACTTTTCACTTCCTGAAGGAGGGGATAGTCTGTTTAGCTTTAGAATGATATTTAGAATCGACACAGCCCGGGAATATCATCAACAGCAAAATCAGTGCAACAGGTGCAGGATTTGTTGGTGTCATTTGATGTCTACTCTTCATATTATGATCAGTTGGTTTGGTTCAAACTGAAATGTTCCTCTTGATGTTCCTTGTTCCCCTTTTCATGGTTAGTATGTCAGACCTGAGATCACCTGACAAACATTCCCAATAGTGCTCCAGGATGTAACCAGTCGGCCTTTATGGACACGCTATATGAACGCTAATGACTTGAACGATACAAAATAATACCTCTGATTAATAGTTTATTTCTCCTGCTGACTTGTTTTCGTTTGTGAGACACCAGGTGCAGACAGACTGTTGGTTCACTTTGCAATAAAACGTTTTTTTTTTTCAGCCTGCAAATTGTTTTGTTTGCGTTTGCCTTTCTGTAGGTCAGTGATGCTTCAAATGACTGAACTGTGATGTTGAATTGTTTTCACACTGTGGGCAGATCGCATTTTGCATCTTCATTTGACACGAGTTAAGCAGCTGACCTACATTCAATGTACACGTATGTCACGATACGATGTTATGTCACGATACGATGTTATGTCACAGGAGTCAGGCGTTGGGCAGATTTTTTCAACATACGGTTACAGCAACAATTGAACGTAATTAATGAATGTAAACACCTTCGTCCAATCAGAAGCCATCCTTGTAATCATCAATTGGGTCAAGTATTGGTCAACATCTTGATCAAGCTGCTTCTGGTGGACGGACCTCTTTTCTCGCATTGTTTATTTAACTGATGGAAATATCCAGAGAATGTTACAGAATAAATGTTATGTTAATGTTATGGAATAAAGCCTTTTTTTCTCTACAATACTCTGTCTGTGCCTTGTTGTTTTCATGTGTTGAAGTTCAGCATTAACCCATTGATACCTGATGCAGCATTCCCTTTAAGACCGTGGTTCGCAGTCTTAAAGGGATACACACACAAATGAGGGATATACACGCAAATGCTGCATCAGGTATCAATGGGTTAACCCAGTGTGGCCATTAACTTAATTAACAATTGATTACTTAACAATTGATTTTGTCTAAATTCAGAATTTTCAAACTGAAGTTGGTTATACCTAACCTGACGCTGCCAGATGGATGTAGGTTGGTTCACATTTGTTTCACAACCTGACATCGTGAATTGTTGAACAATGCCGCCCCCATCTGGCAGATTCAGGTTAGGTTATACCTCCTACACATAAACAATGGGTTGGAGAAGTGATGGCTCATCTAAAACTTGAAAAGTTGAAATACTC
The DNA here is from genome assembly GCF_964638095.1 of Poromitra crassiceps. Lineage (NCBI taxonomy): Eukaryota > Metazoa > Chordata > Actinopteri > Beryciformes > Melamphaidae > Poromitra > Poromitra crassiceps. Next base: position 8,897,110 of record NC_139637.1, read on the forward strand.
AATTCGAGGGTCTGTGCAAAAGTTTTTTAAAGTCTGGCAACCATTTTTAAATAATTTTGAGTCTCAATATGCTGCAATAGAGTAAAATGATATTCTGTCTACTTTTTTATGTTTCTATAATAAGGTGGTGATGGGAACTGTGTGAGGTAGTGGTCATCAGTTATACGTATGTTGCTGTTTTGTTTTGTCTTTTATTTTATTTTTGTGTCTCATGAGTTTGTCTGTTTGAAAAAATAAATACAAATATTTGAATAAATTAATTATTTTAATATTTAGAAAAATGTATAGTCAGATAGTCAAGACAATAGTCTGGAAACAAATATTTTCCCATACTCTTCCTTTTTCCAGATCTGGAAAATAGTCTAATCAAATTCCATACTTTCGTAGGAACCCTGGGCACAGACAGAGGCAATGTTATAGAGTAAAAAAAAATCTTTATTTTCAGTTCCATTCCCCAGATGTTTCATTGGAAAGGTATAGGCCCTGTGCATGACATTCCCCTCCAGACAACACGGTGGCAGTCTCTCCATTTTAAATGTCCAGTTTCACTCTGCTTTGTCTGCCTTCTTTTTCTTCTTCCTCTTCCTCTTCTTCTTGGCTGGCATACCGACGGCGTGCACTTCAGGTTTGTCCTCCGTCGCCTCCATTTCCTCCTCGCTGGCTGCTGCCTCTCCTGGAGAGGCAGCAGGCTTCTCCTCACAGACAGACGGGCGGCAGGGTGTCTCCTCTGGACCGGGGTCACTGTTAAGAGAGCAGAGGGAGGGAAGCAAACATGTTGATGCTGTTGTGTGGAAACCTTGTGAATTCAGTTCAGGTGTTTTAGATGGTTCGGACTAGGGATGCCTTTATCGATTAGTTTTCCTGTCGATTACCCTTAAATTCTGAAGACGATTAGTCGATTAGTCTATAAGCAAAAAAAAAAAAAAAAAAAAAATTATTATTATTATTTTTTTTTTTTTTAATTTAAATTAATAATAAAAAAAATTAATAATAATAATAATCAGGACGCCATCTAAATTGACCATAATTTAATCTATGTCAAAACATTCAACATGCAATTATTACATGTATTTATTTGCATTATCGTGCACACAGGCAACGACTTTCTCTTCCAGTTTCCAGTCACTGACTGCTTCTCGCAGGTGTGCTGCCAGATTTTCACCGCTATGCCTGTCCTCCATGGGGCGGGTTTGTAGAACACAGCTACAGAGCTGTCCACGTTCGTTGATGAAATGACAGGTTATTGTCACGTATGCTTCTGTTGCAATGGACGTCCAGATGTCTGACGTTATTGCCACACACTGTGCCTCCTCTAACTGCTGTTTAATGTACTCAGTCATTTTGCCATGGCTCACCTCCACTCTGGATGTTATCAAGGTGCGCCCCGGCACGGTGTATGCGGGCTCGACAAAGTTCATCAACTTGCGAAAGCCTTCGCCCTCGACAAAGCACAGTGGTAGCATATCGCGGGCAGTCATCTCAGCGAGGAGTTGTGTGATCGTTTCGGACCGGCGAGGGTCACATCGTCTGCGGGGTTCTGCAGTAAAAGCTGTGATACTGGTCTGCCTGCTACTATCCGCATCATCTCCTCCACGCAAGTTTACGTCGAGATGCTTGTTCTGAAGGTGGGTCCTCATTGCAGTGGTAGAGTGGTTATATGCAAGCTTGAGAGAACATAGCCGACACACAACCTTGTTGTCTCTTTCTTCATCAAAGTATTGCCAAACTTTGCTAGTTTTCTGTCGCGTGGCCATTGTTGCTCCTCCTTTGTGTACTTCTCAACTCCTGCCTCCGTGTGCGGGGAGGGGGGCGGAGGGGCAGTTGCCTTCAGTGACCCTGGGAATTCTACTAGCGCATGGATGACTGACGGTGAAAGACGCAAAAAATAAAAATAAAATAGTAAAATAATTGTCGATTAGTAATTTTCACTCCGACTAGTGAGTGTGTCGACGACTAATCGATTAATCGATTATTTTGCGGCACCCCTAGTTCGGACTAACTTGACTGTTCTTGTGGTCCTCAACCTGGGAGTCTATCAGCGAAAATACATTCAAAACATTCCTTTATAGATTACACTCCTGCCTAGATTTCTTTGATGACAGAAAGGTGTCTGGAAGAAGAAATCACACATCAAAAACAAATGACTACTTCTAATTAATTTGCATTATCAGGGGAAGTGTCCAAAATGCAAAAGTCTATTGCATTTGTAAAGTAAGACTTTTAGGTGGAATTGGCTAGAATAGAATAGACAGTTTCCCCTAAAGGTTTTACTGTACAAATTCAGAGTACAGATTGCACAGGATAAAAAAAATCATGATTTCCACAATAATTTAAATTTTAAATCACTGGACAATATTTACATGATGTGCAGCGCTTGCTCCTGGTCTTCACAGTGTTTCTCCAGCAGAGCCACAAAGAAGCCGTGTGTGAGGGTGGTGCTGGTGCTGGCACGCAGGCACTGGCTGAGCGGCTGCAGGCCACGCTCCGGCCACTGGGCCAGCAGAGGAACCAGCCTGAGGGGGAGACAGAGATGTCCAGGGGAGGGTTCAATATTTACTGTTCATAATCCAGATCTTCAAACTGCACGTTAGTGCAGTCCCAAACACTGTCCACTTGCAAAAACGGAAACGCTGTAATTGCAATATAAAATGGTTTAAATTTAAAGTATAGACAGCTGCAGCAGGACACCTCTTTAGCCCGCAGCAGGTGGAGTAGACCTACCTGAAGCCGGGGTTTTGCTGCAGACAGGCAGTGACGACCTCCTCGTTCTCCTGGCTGTGGACGGAGCAGGTGGAGTAGACCAGGCGCTGCAGGCGGGGGAAGCGCAGGCCGTGGTTCAGGCAGCGCAGCTGGAAGGAGGCCAGGGAGGCCAGACGAGCTTGCTGCTTCTCCCTGTCAGTGGAGGAGGCGTCGTCACGCAGACACACCATACCTGCAAAATACACACACACACACACACACACACACACACACACACACACACACACACACACACATCATAAGCAAATGATATGAGAGGGGAAAATGCACACAATCACTGATGAGGAAACCTTGCGAGGCAGCTGGATTCACGCGAGATCATGAGATCACGATCACACGACACACAAACCATCTGGCAGCGTCAGGTTACTGATGAGGTGCAGGCTGACCGAAAGCAATACAAATCTGATCCAGGAGGACTGTTGTAAACAAAACATGGCGTTACTGATCATGCGTTACTGATCGTGTGTATTACTGATCGTGTATTATAGCATACTAGATTATTAGTTATTATTATTATTATTAGTTATTATTATTATTGGTGTGTTATAGCATACTAGAAATAGAGCACGCTTCCAGTATTTCCAGCGCACGCAGTTCACATGCACACGCTCGCCCACTCAGCTGACAGCGCTCATTTCTACTGTACCTCGTACTTTGCTTCGCGCTCGAGGTCTCGCCTGCTTCGCGCTTCATCGCTGCAGCAGCACCACCAACTATGAGATCAAACACTGAATCCTACCTGATCCGCTGCACGAGGGATCCAGCAGGACAAACTCCACGTCTTTATACTGCGGGCTGTCGGGATCCACCTTCAGGAAGTCCTGGTTGGCCAGCTGCTGACACGTGACCCCCGCCCGCAGCAGGAGGGTGGACATGGTGGACAGACGCTTGGCGTCCAAATCAAAGGCAAACAGCTTCCCCTTGTTCTTCAAGATGGCCGCCAGGTGGCTGGTCTTGTTGCCCGGGGCGGCGCAGGCGTCGAGGACGTGGCTGCCGGGCGGCGGGTCGAGGAGGTGGGCAGGGAGGCAGCTGGCTTTGTCCTGCAGGATGATGTGACCCGCCTTGTACAAGAAGTGGTCATGGAAGTCCGTCTTAGGAGCAAAGACCAGCAGGTCCGAGAGGTGCAGATCCCTCACAAAGGATTTCTTCTTCAGGCTCAGGTCCTCCAGCCTCCAGGCCTGTCCCAGGTAGGAGAACCCGTCCCTCTTCAGGTAGTCGACGGCATCGTCCACCGTGGTCTTCAGGGTGTTCACGCGCACATACCTGGCAGAGATATTTAGAGTTTAGTATTCGTCATCAAGTTTTTATTTTGTTTAAAATTTTTGTTTTCAATTCAGTTTAGTTACAGTAAGTTTCCAGAGTGGGTTTGCTTTTTTCTTTTCTTTTTTATAATGGGGTGGTGGTGGGGCTATTTGCCAAGGGCAACAACACTGTGAAATTCACTAAGAGTTATGTAGACATCCCAGTCTCAATAAACATTATGCATCAATGCCGCCTCATGCTTCTGTTGACAAATTGGTCAAAGACTAAAACTAAAGAAATGTTCTGTATATTTTTTATTTTAGTTAGTTTCTTAAGAACACAATATATTTTCAGTTTGTTTAGCTTCAGTTAAAGGGATAGTTCGGTTTGTTTGAAGTGGGGTCCTATCAGCTAGTTCGATACACTAACTTAATTAGGTACAGTGTTCTGGAGGCTGGGCGCATTGTGGAACGAGACCGCGCACTCAGCGCAGCACCCAAACCAGCCTTTTCTCTGTAAGTACGGGGGGTCAACAACTAAAACGTAATTTAGCCACCTAAAACAACGCCCACCTAAACAAATCGATATCCGTGTACATGCACGTTCTATTTTGACAATTTTCAGCTCTTTACTTTTCCGCAAAACAGCAATTTCATTCGGCACTGCTTTTTCTCCCAACCGTACAACCACCGTATTCCTCCGCTAAAGCCTGCACAGAGCACAGAGCCGCGGTTTACAAAACAGGAAGGCTTAGAAGAGAGACAAAACACTGACTTACTTTAGAGACAACAAGTCACCTGGCCTCTCTGGTCTGGGACGTTTTCCACAATTTATCCTGGGAATGGTGAAAAAGGTCTGCAGGGCACCCCGGCATTTAGGCAGGAGGCGCATCTCTCTTTCTGCCTGTTCACTCTCTGCAAAAGTTCATCTTCTGTATTCTCTCTGGTTCATAATTGTATCCTCTTGTCACCAAGGTGAATGGCATATCATCCTCGCTATCAAAATCACTAATATTTTCGTTTGTGTATTCTATTTGTTGTCTCTTCACTAACAAACCGGGAGAAATAAAATACCCCCAAATAACTGCGGAGTAATCCAGGCTTTTAGCGGAGGAATACGGTAGTTGTACGGTTGGGAGAAAAAGCAGTGCCGAATGAAACTGCTGTTTTGCGGAAAAGTAAAGCGCTGAAAATTGTCAAAATAGAGCGTGCATGTACACGGATATCGATTTGTTTAGGTGGGCGTTGTTTTAGGTGGCTAAATTACGTTTTAGTTGTTGACCCCCCGTACTTACAGAGAAAAGGCTGGTTTGGCTGCTGCACTGAGTGCGCGGTCTCGTTCCACAATGTGCCCAGCCTCCAGAACACTGTACCTAATTAAGTTAGTGTATCGAACTAGCTGATAGGACCCCACTTCAAACAAACCAAACTATCCCTTTAACTCTAATACCCTTGATACCTGGGCAGCTGCTCGGCCTCGGGTGGCTGGACGCCGGTGGCAGGGAGCAGGTCCTGGTTCCTGCTGACCTTGTGTTTGATCTTGATGCGGGCCAGCTCCGCCTGCAGTCTGGACCGGTGCTTCGTCATCACGGCCTTCCAGGCGCCGCCGCACTTCAGCCCGCGGCCCAGCAGCAGGTCGTACACCAGCACTTTGGCCAGGCTCATCTTCAGCCGGCTCAGTTTGAGCAGCTTGGTGGACCTGATGATTTCCTGCAGGATGGACGAGTACTTCTGGGTCTCGCACACCAGGGCGAACAGCTGCTTGATGTTCTCAAAGCCGCTGTCGTACACCAGAGTCTTCAGAGCGCCCTGCTTCTGCTCAGCTTTCTCCAGGATCTCGGCGGCTCTCGTGTACAGCGCCATGGCTGAAAACAACTCCTCTGGAAAAGAAGAGTGTAAAACCATCTTAGGCGCTCACTGACAATTCCAGCCCAGGTTGGACCAGTCTAAACCCAGTCGCTTTTGATCTAGATCAGAGGTTTTTAAAGTGAGTGTGAGGCAGGCCTCCCCAGGGGGGCTCCAAGTAGTTTCAGGCGAGACTCAGTGAATGGAAGTGAAAAAATAGTACATTAGTTTTTAAAAGGTTGTCACATAGAATAGACTAAATGAGTGTGATTTGGTTAAAGAGATACCGTAGTTCAGATATACAGTAGTTTTGGGGAATTTGAGAGTTTTTCCCAGAGTCAGAACAAATAAATGCCATCAGACAGGCCTTTCTATGTATTTGGTGTCGTCTGATGTATGTCAAACAGTAATATCAGGCTATCTTGTGACAATTGTTGAGTGTCTGGACTCAAATAATCATGATCCCATAGGCAATTGAGCGAGAGGGGGGGGGGTCCTTTTCCCAAGCCTTGTCTGGGGGGAGGCTCACAGTCTCAGACTTTGAAAACCCCTGACCTAGGTTAGAGCATTTCACTGTAAGTACAATAAAATATACTGTCAATGATCTCTAAAACATATATTTTTGTGTGAGACAACATGACATGCTCCAAAAATAGAGCATGGTGTTGTTATACGTCGTAGACAAAATGCTTTCAATATGTAATAATCTTTTCCAGGTATGAAATCCTCTGTTTGATCATTTGAATGTAAAACAAATAGTAAACATACCTCTGTTCTGGTCGCTGTTAGCAAAAGACACTGGTTGTAATATTAATGAGGCTTGACAACGACTTTATATCAGCATAACTTTAGTAGCTACTCGTGCAGTACAGCTCATGCAGTTCATCACAGTATCACGTTCTGTTTGCTTCCGTGTTACGTACAGCGTCATCAACTACGGATACCCATGAGGTACAAAAGCCCATTATTACATCACACTGGTGATCATCTGCGACTTGGCGACGTTTGACCATTGATGACTGGACTCTGTAAAGTTTCAAAATGAGACCACAGCACAAAGGGAGTAGCGTTATATCTCTTTTAGTTAACTTGTACTTTGCTAGAGGCACATGTCACTTATTCTATCGCCACCGGCTCTCTGATTCTTCCGGTCACCTTCTACCCACGAAGAAGACAGGCCACTGATATCCCAACAACAAACCGAGAGCGCCGTCTGGTGGAACAACATGAGAACATCACTTGCATGTGCTGCTAATCCAGTGTGCTTTGCATCCTCATTCAGGTCTACACTATTATGAGAGTTGTTATAAGATTATTATATTATGTTATTATAAGATGAAAAACCCCAGGTGCTTTAGTCCCAAGCAGAGCCATATAATAGAAGAGTTCTGACATCTCCATTCACTCCAATGGACCAGTTTTTGCTAAACGTTTTTCCGTTTTTCTGTTTTAAAGTTTAACATGGAATCTGGCTGTCATTAGGCATTGATTAACTGAATGCTATTGCTAACTGTTACTTTGAACATCCATTTGCAATGATTCTGGCTGGATATTAACTATTGTAAATTTGTCACAATGAATGCAATTTGTGCACAATGTGTAAATACACTTAATATTAATTGTTTAGGCCTAATTATTTGTAAAGTCACAACACATTAGAGATGTGTGTAGTTCTTCACAGATTTAGCCTCTTCATTTTGCTCTCAAATGCACCAGGTT